>NC_092640.1:56750571-56970771 GCF_039555335.1 Amphiura filiformis | reverse complement strand
AGCGTTTACTAAGTTCGCTTCGTTTGGGTGGTTATGAAGAAACGAATGATTATGTAATAGATGTCACAAAGCGCCAAATTTGATATTCCATTCCAATTTTTTCGCCCACCTTAACAACTGACCTTTAATCTCCAAATCGATGAAAACTGCATATAATGGTGTAACGACAACAAAATAGTTACCGTTTTCTCAACTTTTTGAATTAGAACCGTACAATATTTATACCATAGAATATCTAAACTTTTGGTCAAAATTGAAAAAAAGGTCTTAATTTTGATACTCTTTTGATACCCACATATTTCTAAAACGAAGAAAAAATGTAAAAACTTCTTTGTATACAGTAATGATTATGTACCATTTACACATCCGTATTAAACACCGGATATGTTAAACCGATATAAAACTGGGAATATTCTGCAATAATAACATTTAAATTACCAATGGCATTAGCAAACTTGCCAAAGATTCGCTCACATCTGTAAATACAATTTCACACGCTATTTTACTTCAGATCTGTCAGCCAGTTAAGTTGTTTTATTATGTATGCAACCATAATAGAGATTATTCAACTGTACTATAGCAGTTACTTTATATTCCACATTTAAAAGAAGGTTTTTGATAAGACATTGGCATGTAAATTAAAATCACACTAAATCCCGGAGATTCTGGCAATCTCAATATATTATTACGATTTATACGCAGATTACATCCTTATTCATAACCCTCTAGAGTACTGTACACGTATACTTTAAGGGCTTAGATATGCGTAATACTCATAATTCGTCGTAACGTACACTTGTCCTAAGAATATCAATTACGTGACGATGATCTTCATTCAGAAATTAGAAGACAATAACCCGTGTAGCTGCGTAGTCCATAAGCTACTTTTTGTAGGGGCCTTAGTTAAGGAGTTTGTTGGAGGTATCTAGAACCGAATTTTTTATATCTACCAGGTAAAAGTAAGATATGTCCGGAGTGCGATTTTGTATGTTTCCAAAATGGCACATTAATCCTCAAGGTCACGTGCAAAATGACTCCTTAAAATGCCGATTGTTCAAAGGCTTTGATTGAAATCAAAGATAATGTAATTCTATTTCCTGAATCGATTGGAAATGGCGTTTCTTTAGCTCCAAGACCTTATAAAGGTGTCAAATTGACTCGATTACTGGATCCGAAATGCCCGAGTCTATAATAGAGTCCTGATGCAGTCATTAAATAGTCTATGTAGCTTTTAGAGGGTCAATGTGACTTATCTACGGAGTCAAATTTATGCATATATCAAAACAAAGTACAGTACGAACGTAGACTCGTTTAAAAGATCACTTCAACGCCTTTTTTGTGTGTGAAGGAAGCGATCGCTCTTTTTATCCTGATGAGGTTCAAGATGGACCACTGGCTAGGTTTCAGTCGGGTTAGTCAAGTATAATTTTGTCACTATTAGTTCTCTTTATCACCTCTGGTGGAATACCATCTTCTCAATAGCTACCCTGCTTTCCGAAATAGCCATCTTTGCTTTCAGGTATTCCTCCATGTCAAAAGCATCTGTTCTGATGGTTATTTCATGAAGTGCAATTAGAAATTACCATCTCCTTTTATAACTTGTGGTGGATATTTATAAAAGATTTCTTTTGAATAAATAGGTATCATCAGAATGATGGTTGTTGATCTTTGCTTCAGGTTGGACGGTATGTTATCAGGGAAGAGAGGGCCATACACGTGACTAAGGAGGTGTGTCCCCTCGTCTCTGTTCATGACATAGGGTCCTTGCCTTCTGATCCAAATGGAATCTTTAATATTTCTTGTATTTGCACCACACTCCATACAAATAATTTAAGTTTTAGCAAGAAAATAATGTTATCAATTGGGACAATGCTAAAATCCTGTAAGGAGTGTGATGCAATACAGGCTCTGAATCAAGATATATATATATATATAATATATAGTTAATCAAAACAGCTGAAGATAGTGCTCGATACTATTAGATAGTAGAGCGTGTAATAAAATACATAAAACAACGTAATTATGTTATAACAGCATGATTTATTACTCGGAGTTTCACGCCTAAAACGGCGATCATCAGATAAATAGCTGAACACTGAACTGTAACTCCAAAACAAAACAAATAAATTCACAGCGTTGAAAGCGTACGCGTCTTCACTAGAAAAGCATGACAGCTCGCGCAGAAGGCGTAGCAACTACGCAAGTAATGAAGTGCGCAATTTATTTTTTCTTTGCGCGGCTTGGTGGTTTCCGACCGTGTCGGCATTTTGAGATGAGTTCGGTTTTATTATTGAGGGTGTTAGGCCCTTTTGCACGCAGTATTTCTAATTTCTCTTCAATGCATAGGTTGCATTGTCCTGAGTCACGTCTGTGTGTGTGTGATTCTTTCAAGATTTCCCAGTAGATAGAGTAGTTGCTTCCTTTTCTTTTAAGTTGCCATACATATTTTGAGAGTTCTGTTTCCTTCTCATATTTGTCATGTTTGAATGATTTGGTGTGGTTGTTGAACCTCTGTTTAAAGGTTCCGCCTGAAAGTCCTATATAAGATTTAGATTCTGTATTCGCTGTTACACTGGCTGTCATGCTTTTCTAGTGAAGACGCGTACGCTTTCAACGCTGTGAATTTATTTGTTTTGTTTTGGAGTTACAGTTCAGTGTTCAGCTATTTATCTGATGATCGCCGTTTTAGGCGTGAAACTCCGAGTAATAAATCATGCTGTTATAACATAATTACGTTGTTTTATGTATTTTATATATATATATATATATATAGGATCGGCTTTGATGAGTGGCTTAGTTTACTATATTTGATCAAAATGCTATGTGTCACAATAGCCGATGTGCTTGAATGTATCTCCACAACGCCGTTTAAAACCGTTAAATAGAATACACTATCATAACGTGAATCTGACGTTGTAACGGGCCGGTGAGCCGTGTGATAGTAGCCGTAACGCCTCTTCGCAATCTCTCTGGTGGCTTGGTTCCAATATTTGGTTTTGGTAATTAGTTATTTCATCAAATCTGTAATTTATTCCACCTCTTTGTCAACATCCATTTTATCTCTCTGCATGGGCGTCAATCCTGGGGAACAGGGGATGTGTCCCCTCACCTTTCCGCAAAATGGCCAATTTTTTGTTCTTTACAGCTACTTTTTAACCCCCCCCCCCCCTCTCCCCAACACACACACATTTCAAGCCGGATTGGCGCTAATGCCCCTCTGGGTTTTCTGCAACTGATCAGTATCTGCTCACAGATTGCAACAAAAGATATGATACGAATCGTATCGGTAATTGTTAGCAGGCGTGTCAATTACAACTGTCAATCAGATCAGTCACTGTTATCCACTGCAAATAATTTGGACCGATCTACTGTAACAGTCCCTTTTTAGCCTACTTGCGTTATTTCAGCTGGATTGAACAAATTCTTTTTACCCGCTGTTTTATTTTTTTCCCAAATCCACCACAAAATAAATCTCACGTCTAACATCATCCGACGTTAAAGCCTAAATTTAATTCTCAATAACATTCTTCATCTTGACCACAGTGAAAACTCCTGAAAAGAGATGAAAAGGTGGTCTATTCTTGTCAAAAAGCTCGTCACACAGATAGAAAAAATAATGTAAAAACTAAAAACCCGATACAAACTATTAAATTAAGATGACCTTAATATACCTGTTTACACGCCCACAACATCTCATAAACGTCATGAAAGTGCACTGATCAACAACAGAATGTGTATGAACATGCTACGATGCCGCAAATTACGCACATTATAACAGTGAAGATCGATCATTAAGTAAGCTGTAGAGTCTCTACAGATTGTCGCCAAGTACAAGTGATGTATAAATTGCATCTTAACACATCTGGTAAGAAGTTGCCTCATATTATGTCTGGTACACAAGTGTCTACGTGCTGATGGAACTTTTGTCATATCATTAAGGGTACTTGCCCATGAATTTCATTCAGGGGCGTGTTTGAAAAACGGCATAGCGTATTCGTAAAAAGAATAAAAAAATACTAAAAATTACACCAGGGTTCGAACCACTGCCGATACACTATGGATGCTGAACAGTGAACGATGCCACTGTGCCACGGCGGTACCTGTGGTTAATGTCTAACAATTTTCAAAGATATACATATCAACACGTTTCTAGTGTATTGAAAAGCAGATTTTGGAAGGAATAAAGTCATAGTAAGACATTGGACTATACTTGTCTGTTTGTTTTTCATTTAATACAAATTAATTTTAATGAATTGAACTGGTATGACCCTTAGGACTTGTAATAAACGACGATTAAGTTTCTAATAAATATAATAAAAACGCCGGGTCATGCAAGACGTCCTTGTAATTTATGTCAAAACCAGGGGAGCGACAACACACCCCTGCGTGTATATACGCCTACTTGCGCGATCGATACTCAATGATCCAGACAATAGCATTTGAATATACCGCCCTTATGTATGCATCTGCTTGACATGCCTGGTACCATAATAGCTTCCAATAGCCTACCCCACCGAAAATAGCTATTTTCATTTCCCAATATATACGTGTCATGGACGTAATTTCGAGGCATATTTTGTTCAAAAATGATAGGAAGGGACTGTTTTCAGCCAAAATATTGGCTGTCACCAGATGCGCAATGGTACCGGGAAGTGTTGCAGAAAGGTAAGCGTACTCATTATTTATGCAAAATATCATATTTTAATGAATTCGGATGCGAAATCCGAAATAGGTTTAACAGGTCAAAATTCTCACACTAGAAATATTGTGAAATAAAATAAAATCAAATTTAGGCTCCGCAAACAACGTCCAATTATTTCCATTGGTGTTTGCTACACGTGTATATAATAAATTATGATTTGGGGCTAATTTGAGAAGAGTTATGGCCTCGAATTTCAAAATACACCGAGTGACGTTTTTTGATTATAAACCTCATCAATTCAAGGCTCTGTAAAAACAAATCAAGAATTTTCTGGGATAATTGAAAACAAATTATATGAAAGTTATGATCTAAGCTACCAGATGCATCATTAATTTCCTGACTATGATATTTAGTTGTGGGAAAAGATTACTTAAATATTTGTGCGGGATTATTTCCCGCCAAAATTTCAACCAAAAAGAGCATGTAGCCTTAATTCATCAAAGCCTAGGTATCATCACTGCAATAATAAGCCGGTGACGGAGTTTCAAGAGGTCTACGCAAGAAGGGCGTAGCAAGCGTGTAGAGGGGATGCTAGTCTCGAGCAGGTCTCGAGCACAGAATGCATATGGTTATCACGAAAATGTATAGATTTTTATCCATGGATTTATAAGTCAGATAAATTATCTAAATCATTGATAGGCTTTAAATGGGAGCATATAATATGTTTAAATTGTTTACAATCGTAAGCTGTTCGACATTGCCGGGTGAAAAACAATAGGAAACAAAATAAATTGGGAGTGTATATATTGAGATTTAACAACTCCTCCTATACCTTTGTACAGGAGCCAACCGTTGTTAATCCGTGATGAATCCACACTTTTACTGTAGCGTATACGCGAACGCGAGCGAGACTACGCGTTACGCGTAAAATTCGTCATGCCTGGAACCTTTGTGCGTATGCAAGCTTACAAGTTGAATTCAGTATTTTTCAGGTAGCGGCTAAACTTTGCCGTTTTATTCTGTAGTTTTATTGCTGATATTAACATAGAAATCATCGAAGTTTTTGTAAGACTTAGTGTCAATGATTAACTGACATTTCCTCGGAAAATAATCGTGAATTATACGATTTTTAGCTTCTTTTCGTTGTTGAAAGGGATTCAATCATGTTTCACCGTTGTTCATCACCGTTTAACAACTCGCGTCCGGCGCGTCTGCGTGGTTTACTTCGCTCGGGCAGCTAAAGCTGCCCTCGCGAAGTAAACCACGCAGACGACGCGGCCGCATCGTTGTTAAACGGTAATGAACAACGGTGAAACATGATTGAATCCCTAATTCATCAGGATTGTCTATACCAATTGTAACTGGAGTTCTCAAATCAAATGCAAGCACTCACAATGGTGACATGTCAATTCTTCCTGATTGAGCTGTATCCAGCAGACTCTCGGTGTAGATAACATCATCGACCTCTTGAAATTTATTTTATCAACGTCATATTTCACTTTCAAAGGACAAATATGCCAACAACCTTTTGCAGCAGCGATGGGAAGTCCGGTGTCTCCAATAGTGACCAACTTCTTCATGAAATATCTGGAACAATGTGCCATTACCACCGTGCATCAGCTCTCATTGAATGCAAACCTATAGCCTTTGGAAACGATTATGTATTTGAAACGACTTGTATTTCAAATCGCCCGAAACACTCACTTGAACCGCTTTTATAATCACTTCATTGGATGCCAATACGACAAAGGATAATTTTCAAATTACTTTTGCTTGCATATAAATGTCTTCACAACCAAGGATCAACATACTTGTTAAATTGCTTATGATTTAATGCTCCAAAGAGATTACATGTTCTTCTCTCTTGACTATCCCATCACTGTGAAACAAAATGGCAAGTGAATTCGGCCTGTGCATCATTATAGTCGGATAGCATAATCCGGTGGACAAATGTTACATTTTCTATATGATGTAAACTTTTTAACTGAAAAAAGTTAAAATTCAATATGTGCAAATTATTCCAAAATATACATTGTCTTTCCCTCTCTTGGGAAAATAAAATGACATAAAAGATACATATATTTATTTGGGAGGCATATTCAAAAGAAGTGTGCTTCCGATGTATCTATAATTATTCATATCTTTATTTACATGTTGCATTATGTAAAATCTAATTACATTCTTCAAATCAATAGCCACTGCGTCAAAAGTTCAAGACGAAGCATCAAAGGCACAAACGATTATAATTACATTTATGATAAGGATAATTCACTGAGCAGAGTGCATTAGTCAAGATAATCGCACGAGAGCGTGGAGTTATTGTATTTTTGTCGTTAGGTTCGAGAGCTAAACTCCACGGTCAAATACGATTATCTTGACGAATGCACTTTTGCAATTATTAATTAAGTACCTTTTCAAGTGCTTTAGATATAATAAAACAATAGATAATTAATTGCTGCATTGATATTTTACTTTGAACATTTCGGAAAACACATCTGAAATTACACTGCTGTTAGATCATGGACTTGTCAGTACAATGTTGCCGAAGGAGGACAATGCTACGTCTAAATTCCGACAGTCTACAACTCTTTCATCTAACTGTGCAAGATGTCAGACTATAAATAATATTGGTCCTATATAGTATTTATTTTGATATCTTGCCACATTCTCATCTTCAATGTTTTTAGCCCCTCCCTAACTTTCCGCTGAACAGAAGAAAATGTGTTAGGTACATAAATAGGGCGGGTCAATTGATATATGGAATATCCAGGACATTGAACTCCTCCAGGCGCACTCAGCATTTTTGTATAAAAGACGAATCATGTCAAGAAAGAGGCACATATTCATGATATGTATTGGAATAGCCCCTGGTTCAAAAAAACTTATTCATCTTCTTATTAGCCGTGCCAATATTATAAGTTAGCAATTTATGCTGTAACATGTGGCGAAGTAAAGAATTACACACTATATCTTTTATTTTTTTAATATATAATTGTCGATGTTTCGCATTATCCTCGGTTCGAGGCGTCTGGGCTCTGGGATGGTGTTTTTTTTCCTTTTCCTTTTTTTTTTTTTTTTTTTTTTCCTATTTTTCCTTTTTTTTTTTTTTTTGCTTCTCGATTTATTTTCTATTCATGTGTCTTCATATCCTGTCCACCCACCTCTGATCTGTACATGATAATATCAGATTACTACCTCTCTTCGTTGTATGGTTCTGAGAAAATAACCAGAGAAAATTGCTGAGGCTAGTTTCGCATGGGGAAAATCAATTAACAAATTGAATGAAAAAAAAAGTTCTACGTTCGAAATCCATGAGTGTCATTGGAATATAAAAAAAAAACATGTACAACAATGCCCATAAAAAGTAAAAACTTCCAGTGATGTATGTTACACCGCTTTTGCCACTTTTTTGTTTACAACATCTAAACGAAACATATGTGGCGTTAGGTTTCATGGAGTAATAATGAAAATAATCATGAGCTTTCTGCTTACATCAACATCTCAGTTTTATGTATGCGGTAAAAGGGGTGAGACTATCAATTGGGTCACCCACTTTTAATTACGTTCTTTACCTTTTTTTCAATAGAAAATATAGCAAGAAACCTGAATGCAGACTCAAAAAATATTCTTAAATACGCACTTTACAATAAGGCATGACGGCACGGCCGTTCGCCGCCTATGCGTGATGTCTACTTTTATCTAGAGCGCCCTCAGTTTTGACTTAAGGAGTCTTATTTCGTTAAAGTGGTGTCGGGCGATACAAAGAGTTATAATTGTAAACTACCGATACCAATTAGCACACAAAAGTATAGCGGTACTGTTGACTCAAAATTCCCATACCGCCCAACCCTACATAGTTACCGAATGTAATCGGTCGCCGATAATGGCGACGAAATGTCCTTTCGAAGTTGAAAATAGCCCATTTTGATCACTAGAATAGACCCACAAAAACACTCCCAATTATATTTTATTAATTTTTTCAAGTAAACCAGAAGCTTTAGATAAAATGCTATCCAAGAGTTACCGTTCACACTCCTTAGATGCTTGATAATAGACAACATATGTCCGTACACCATCACTAAATTCACTGCACAAAATGCGAATCATACCGTACGGTATAGCGTATTTTAGTCAGAATATTGGAACATAAAAACAGTTAATAATATCATCCTCTCTTTATTTACAAGTAAAACAGATGCTAATGATAATAATTTGTGCGAGCATAACAGTGTCACAGTCCATATACTTTGCAGAAATGATATGACATGTACTGATAATACACGCACTATATCCACTCATGATACTGTACTACAGTACAGTACATGTACATGTAAACTCGACATAGAAACCCAAAAGTATAACATGTAGTGTGTGTGCGCTGACTGAAATCATTGTGAGTTGCGATTTTGTTGTCAAACCCTTACGAAGCATTAATTTGCTTCGTGTGAGATACGTAACGATACGCTATGACTTGTCGCTTGTTTTTACCAATCTCGATAAATTCTCCATTTTTTATATTTTGTCCTTCCGTAGTTCTTTACAATGCCGAAATAGTGTATCGGTATGTTCTGGTATCATCGTCGCACTCTTCCGAAGAATCAATTTGGTCCGATTTACAAATGTAACGCTACGCGATGAGTTTTAGCTTGTTTCAACCAGCTACGTAACTAAATGCTCTACGGGCCAAAATTTCCGATAAAATTCTACATTACATATAATTTTATGTACCGGGTTCCGTAGTAATTTACGGGTTCCGTAGCAATTTACGGGTTCCGTAGCAATTTACGGGTTCCGTAGCAATTTACGGGTTCCGTAGCAATTTACGGGTTCAGTAGCAATTAACGGGGTCCGTAGCAATTTACGGGTTCCGTAGCAATTTACGGGTTCCGTAGCAATTTACGGATTCCGTAGCAATTTACGGGTTCCGTAGCAATTTACGGGTTCCGTAGCAATTTACGGGTGCCGTAGCAATTTACGGGTGCCGTAGCAATTTACGGGTTCCGTAGCAATTTACGGGTTCCGTAGCAATTTACGGGTGCCGTAGCAATTTAAGGGTTCCGTAGGCTATTTACGGGTTCCGTAGCAATTTACGGGTTCCGTAGCAATTTACGGGTTCCGTAGCAATTTACGGGTTCCGTAGCAATTTACGTAGCAATTTACGGATTCCGTAGCAATTTACGGGTTCCGTAGCAATTTACGGGTTCCGTAGCAATTTACGGGTGCCGTAGCAATTTACGGGTCCGTAGCAATTTACGGGTTCCGTAGCAATTTACGGGTTCCGTAGCAATTTACGGGTTCCGTAGCAATTTACGGGTTCCGTAGTAATTTACGGGTGCCTTAGTAATTTACCGGGTGCTGTAGTATTTTACGGGTTCCGTAGTAATTTACCGGGTTCCGTAGTAATGCTAAAATAACATACCGGTATGTTCAGATTTCATCATTAAGCTCCTACGAAAGACCAATTATGTACGCAACAATACACGATAAGTTTTAGTCTATTTTAACCAGCTACGTAACTTATTTTTTACGGGGCCTAAAATCTGGAGTAAATTGTACATTTTGCTGTGTCGTACTTCTTTACGATGTTAAATAGGCTAAAATAGCGTACCGGTATGTTTAGATTCACCGTCACAGTTTATGTTTTGGTGAAAAAAAGACCGAATTTTTCCACCCGTCTACATTCGGGCCACTGACCGGGTCTTCAAGAATCGGACTTTCACTTTGGAATAGATTCAATTAAACTAATTAATTGCTTTAGCTTAGAGACAAAATTATCGTTAAATTGAAGATATTGGACACTTTAACTATTATATAACCATGATCTAATGGGATTTTAAGGAAGCTTAACTTTCAGTAAGCTTAAAAACTTAACTTTCAGTAAGCTTAAAGTGGAAGCCCCACTTTTGGTTCAAGTTCCTTAGGGAATTGGTGAAGGTTAAAATTTGTCCATGTAAATTCTGTTCTGTCTGTCATCAAAGTAGCAGGTGTAAGAAAGTTCTTCTGTGGTGAACTGACCAAGCGGGGCTTGGTGTTTAAACACTTAACTTTCAGTAAGCTTAAAGCGTATTACGTGTCCATATCTTCAACGTACTCATCAGTAACGGTGGGCATTCGCTGTGTAGGCGTCTGACACGCCACAAACGTGTATACGATACTAATAGTTTACCCCCTCAGTTTTCGTTGTTTTCGATAAAAGTAGACGTTAAAAACGGCCGTGACGGGTATACGTCAAAATAACCCACAGGTGCGCTTTTTATTCATGTGTGTGTGTCTAGAGTTTAGGAAGACAGAAATTGCAATTTCATAGAGACTGCATCGGCCATATTGACTGAGTAGCGCGGTCGCGATGCCATGGTATTTCCATCGCATCATTGTCATTCTTTATTGCTGTGTAATTGTTGCAAGCCCGCGACACTCCGGCGCTTGTTGGAAGACAGGAGTACAGCAGTAGTACATGTACAATTGTGATTTATAATTAATAAATTATACCTATCGTGCAAGTTTTGAGAACGTAGACTCGAGCAAAGTGTGTACTTCATTATTTATTTATTTATTTATTTATTTATTTATTTATTTATTTATTTATTTATTTATTTATTTATTTATTTATTTATTTATTTATTTATTTATTTATTTATTTATTTATTTATTTATTTATTTATTTATTTATTTATTTTGATTGATTGATTGATTGATTGATTGATTGATTGATTGATTGATTGATTGATTTTTTTTTTTTTTTTTTATTTATTATTCAGTAGGCATTTCAACAAAAATATACAGCAAAATTAGACCAGCAAGCAAGGGCTGCCAGGGCCCAACAAAAGTGGCAAATAAAGCACTGACATCTAAAAGATGAGTGGACTCCACCCTTGCAAGCTGGTCATGAAAATAAACAAAGTATTGCACTATAAATACACATAAAAATTACAAAGATTATTAACACATTAAAAGTACAAACATTTTTTTAAAACAGCACTATGTTAAAAGCATGAAGCCCCAAGATACAAGAGACACAATATATTGCACTTAGCCAAGCAGGATAAAACACACCACAACATAATGAGATAATGACCCCTCCCACCCTATCACCACAACAAAACCATTACAGAACTGCTACGATTAAAACCAGATTTAGGATGGGTTTAAACCATTACAAACCGAGAATGTTTTATTGGAATATGTTTTCTGTTATCGAGTGGTCATAAAATGCTCTGATATTTATATGTAAACATGGTATTAAATGAGTAAATCAACCGTGGACTTCGTTAGAGACTTCGTTAAGACTACGTCATTGCCAGAGCTTGTTTTATTTTTCATTAGAATGAATGACAGCGGTGGGCGGACTTATACTCTTCGTTTTGTGAACGGTACAAAAAATGTGATTCCCTGATAAATTAATAAATTAAGAATTCGGACCGTCTCTTCCTCAGACCTCTATGTAGGACTCTGTGGTCTCTTCTCATTACACGATCGTAGTAAGATTTGGCCGGCAAGACGCTTGCGAATGATCTGTCTTCAACTGCGGTATAGCATGGTATAAGCAGTTTGTACAGAGTGTCACTTCTCATTCTTTTTTTCTCGGGTTGTTGTGCTTACCGGCTTCATTGATTTACTGGATGCCGGTAAACAATTCAATTTAGTGTATGTTCCTCATTTGCCTCTCTCAGTATCTGGAACCTGTTTCTCACAGAGATTGTGAATTGTTCTGGCACATTATCTATATCATACCTGACTGGTGGTGCTTCCTTCTTGTTGGCTTTGAGTTTCAGTCACATATGTGCTACAAGCATCCGGTGGTCGCTTCCACGGTCTGCACCTGGGCATATCTGAACACTATAAAATGATGATCGCCATCTGCGTCTTAAGAGGATGAAATCTATTTGATTCCACTCCTTGCCGTCAGGACCCATCCAGGTCCACAGTCTGTTGGAAAAACGTGTTTCAGATGATCAGTTTTTTAGCTTGGCAAAAGTCTTCCAGTCTATCTCCGCGTTCATTCCTCTCTCCCAATCTGAATTTGCCTACAGTCTTGGACTTGATGGCATTTTTTCTAACTTAAGCATTCAAGACTCGACCATCGCTAATGATTTTATCGTGTAGTTTGCCGCAAAAGTATACTATGGTTTCATCAGATGCCGTGCATGTTGGTACATATTATTGTAGTGTTGAAGGTGTGACCTTGTAGTCTTACGGTAATGATCCTCTTGCTGATTGGGTGGAAAGATTTGACTTTGAAAGATTTGGCTGTTGTTTTGTCCCTAATTGCGCCAACTCCAGGCGAGAGCATTCCATGCGCGATCCATAGAAACAGAAATTGAACCACCACCCTTGAAGAGTGAAGTAAGTCAGTCAACCAAATCACAAACGGGATATCACCAGGTTTTGATGATATTCCTGCAGAGCTGTGGAATGCATCTAGAGAGGAAGGGGTAAACATCGTGTGTGACAAGATATGGAGGTAATTGGAATTGCCCACCGACTGGTGAATGGCAGTTTTTATTCCATTTCCAAAGAAGGGAGACAAAAAGGAATATCAAATCTATACTTATGATTTCTTTGACTACAGTAAGCCATTTGTCTGTGTTTCCCATCAAGACCTTTGGAACATTATGAGACAGATGGGTATTCCTAACTATGTGGTGGATCTGATCAGCAAACTTTATCAAGACCAGGAGTCGGCTGTCAGAACACTTGGTTATGTATGGCGTTGTATGGCGCTCTGGTGTCGACACGTTCAGCAGCTTCTTCCATGATGTGTCAACTTGCATGACGGAGTCCCACTTGAGCCACTGCCTCTGCTTAGCAAAACCATATAGGTAAACATGCGTATCATCTTCATCCACGTCTTGATCAAGCACTTTTTGTGTTCCTATTGCTTCCTGTCTTTGATTAGCTTCTGGTTTTTTTCTAAAGCCAAGGTGGAGAAGGAGTCTAAATATTCATTTTTTTCCATCAAAGTGGTAAAAGAACGTTAAAAGAAAACAACAAAAATGCACATTTGCTTCTATTTTTGAAAATATTAGTTTAGTTTAGAATTAAATATTTTTAAATACGGCAGTTAATTCAAAAGATGTTTGGTGACTTTTAATAATAGCTTATTCATAAATTGGTGAACAATTAGTAGATTACAAAACATTGTTAAGCTGAAATGCACAATATGCAAACAAATGGCACCAGCGAAAGTGAGTAATTCAGTCATAATATAATAAATAAAAGCCTCCGGTGTTACAGAAATAATAATACTGAATTATAGAACGCACTAATATATGGAAATCAAGACCTCAAGGCGCATAATATAAAAATAATTAATTACAAGCGGAATATGTTTACAAAACACGCACGATTATATTCATTAGACATTCGATAACGATACATGATTATACAAAATTAAAATAAAAGTATAGGCACGAAAATAAATGCAGCAAGAACATTGGTCTACTACCATTCAGTCTAATACCTATAAATTCTATATAATTATAATTTGTCTGTTACCAGAAAGGCTAATTGCCACTAATTAGTTTAATAATTATACAGTCTAAGCGTAAGTAAGAAATGGTAAGGTAATTAAGACGCGCAATGTCCTTAAAAATTCTGTAAAATTTTACCCTCGAATAGCCAGTAAAAGGCGGTAATAACTTCCAGTAGGTGAAGGTTTAGACTTGCATTAGTTGGTCTCTTTCTATGAAAATGGTCATTGGGTGGCTGACTTTGTTGATGATCTGGACTTTATTTTACCCCTTAGTGAGGCCATATTTCTTGCTTTGAGTGTGGACTAGTGTTACAAGTGTTTGAAAATCTTCCTCTGAATCTGCCATGAACACAATGCTATCAGCAAAGCACATGATGTTGAGGGTTTTGCCTTAGAATTTGATGCCATTGTCCACGCCCTGGATTGCTAGGCTGATGACTAACTCCAGAAGAATGTTAGATAACTGCGGCGATATGATGAACCTTGTCTTACTCCTGTGGTAGTCCTGAACCGCTTTATCCACCCTCACTGCACTTTTTGATGTGCTATATACAGGGCCAAGAGTCGAGATGTAAGAGTCGAACTATTTTGTCCCAGAAACATAGGTGTTTCATTGCTGCCGTCTTGCCACACGGTGTCAAAGGCCTCCTGGTAGTCTATAGCAGAGATATAGTGCCTTTCTATTTCGTTGTATTTTTTCTGTTATTTGCCTTGGTGCCTAATTTGTCCATCTTCTTGAAAATGGGACAACGATTGCTTCGCCCCAGTCATCCCAGTCGGATGTCGCTAATTGTTTTTGAGATATTGGCAAAAATAGTGCTCAAATTCTGTTGTTTTATATTGTTTTCAGCCATTGATAAATGCTCATAACTCGGTATCCAGATGGGGTTTGCATCAGAATGAAGCATTCGTAAACTGCCAGAAAATTATGTAAAAACCTTCCAATTGGAAATTGCCGACATGTGACTCATTCCCCTTGATCATGTCCTCTTCCCATGTGGTGGAAGATAAAGGGCATATTCTTTCACAGGCTCGTCATCTTCAAGACGCAGTATATGGCCGAGAAATTTGAGTTGATGAATCTTGACTCTGGCAACCAGTGGTGTTGGTCAGATTGTAGATGGTTTCATTTGGGATCCGATCCACACGCTTGATGTTTAACATGACTCTGTAGCAAGATGTTGCAAAGGCATTGATCTTGTTTTCCATGTCCTTAACATATAAATCATGCTTCACTGGGGTACCACGGGTGTGAAGCATGGATATCTTCCATCCCAACATTAAAACAAAATAGAGTATCCTGTTTTTGTCATTTTCATCGTGGAGCAGAGGGCCCTCCTGTAAGACCACGAAAACCCCGGATTATGACCTCACAGTAAGTATAGCAGCGTTTGCGCAGTGCAGCCTCACACGTGTTATTAGACCAATCGGTTAGTAGACCAATTGGTAAGTAATTCATACCATCAAATCCATTATTCATCAGGCTGACCACCTTGCTTCTTCTTCTTTCCTGAAATTGCTACCATTGGCGGCGCCAGAAGCTTTTCGAAAATATTCCTTAAGAAATAGTTCCTTTCACCTCAGTTCATGGTGTTTCGCCCTTGTCGCCTGATCCAAATTGCTTGTAACAAGGTATGTCACCAAAAATGGATTTGATGTAATCTGTGAATTCCAATCAAACTCTTATTATTGACAATCCAGATGAACCTATATTCAACAGAATTATGTTTTGATGGATCCAAGTTGTGATAATATTGGATCCAAAACATAATAATGATAAAATTGATGCTTTACGCCCAATATTTATTGGTCTCGCTATGAGTTTTGAAATATTGGACTCGACTACGTCTCGTCCAATATTTTAAAACTCATAGCTCGACCAATAAATATGGGCTCAACCGATCCAATTTTATATCAGAATTGTTAGTAGACTAAATGTGACGTGTCATGTCAAAAGGAGACACTTTTGGTCGGGATCGTAAATGAAGAAATAGCCAAAAATCTGCCCGGGGTGATTTTTTCACAATTTGGGTTTGTTGCGAATTTGTGATGTTATTAATGTTAAAAATGTTGTCTGGTAGTTTCAGACCGGAATATAACTGGCATATTTTTAAAGGACGATATCTCAATTTCCAATTTTATAATACCAAAACTTACGAACTCAATATCTTTATAGCTTAGGAATGTCCGATTTAATTGGGGAAAACGACGTTGTGGAGCAAAATATCTCAAAATAGATAACCTGCCCAAAAGTGTCTCCTTTTGACATGACACGTCACAAATGCTTGTTAAATACATGATTCGTAAACCAAATAGGTGTTAGACCAAATAGCTGTTAGACTTAATGGTTATAGATCAGATGGGTATTACACCAAATGGTTATCGGGCAAAATAGTTTTAGATTTATTGGTTATTAGACCAAATTAGACCAAACCAGTGACATCTTCAAGGTAGGCGGTGCAGAGATAAGCATACAACTAGTCAGACTGTATAACGACATATTACATCAGAAAAAGATACCCAAAACCTGGAAAGAGGCTAAAGTTATACTGCTTCACAAGAAGGGCGACAAAGCAGATATTAAGAACTACAGACCAATAAGCTTACTGTCCCATGCGTACAAAATCTTTACAAGAATAATAAAAAACCGCATCAAGAGAATACTGGATGAGAATCAACCGAGAGAACAAGCCGGATTCATGCACTAAATCAATTAATAGGAAAGGCAAATGAATACCAGTTAAAGCTTTGCGTTGGGTATATAGACTACGAAAAAGCCTTTGACTCAGTAGAGCACAGAGACCTATTCACAGTTTTAAGAAAGATTGGAGTAAATAGGATATATACAAATCATGGAGGACATATACACAGATGCAACAGCCATTATTCATCTTGAAAATGATGTATCCAAACCAATACACATCAAAAGAGGTGTAAGACAGGGTGATACAATTTCTCCAAAAATCTTCACAGCCGCCATGGAAGAAGTGTTCAAGAATTTAGACCTAAAACCGAGAGGAGTCAACATTGACGGAGATTATCTATAAACATACCTGAGATTTGCAGACGATGTTGCACTAACAGCTGCATCAGTTGAGGATATGGAGGTGCAACTAAACAGCTTGAACAAGGAGAGTAAGAAGATAGGACTAAATATACACAAGGGGAAGACCAAATTCATGACAAATTACCAGACAAACAAGTCCATTGAAAGTAGAGAATGAGCAGATAGAACATGTAGAAAGTTATTAGTATCTAGGCCAGACAGTAAAGATGGAAGACAACACGAGAGAAGAAGTCATGCTAAGAATAAAGGCTGGCTGGAGTTGCTTTGGCAGACACAAAGAAATCATATGTGACAAAAGACTACCAATGACACTGAGGACGAGAGTCTTCAACCAGTGTGTATTACCTACAATGACCTATGGTTGTGAAACCTGGACAACAACTAAGTTTTTAGAACAAAAACTCAAGGTAGCACAGCATGCTATGGAGAGGAAAATGCTACATATCACCATACGTGACATGGAAAGGATCAAGGAGGCACAGTGGAGATGGGCGGGACACATAGTTCGTAGAGACGACAAAAAATGGACAAAGAGGTTAACGGAATGGCAGCCAAGAACAGGAAAGAGAAGAAGGGGAAGACAAAAACGAAGATGGCGTGATGATCTCACATCCTATCTGGGTACAACCTGGGCAAGATAAGCACAGAACAGAAGCAAATGGAAGCTACTTGAGGAGGGCTACATCCGACAGTGGGTGACACAGCCTGTGAGGTGAGGTGAGACCAAATGGTTATCGGACCAAGTGGTTATTGGACCAAAGGATTACTGGACGTAGTGTATATAGATCATATGTGTTAAGACCAAATGGATGTAGACTAAATGGGTATTAGACCAATAAAGTAATGAGGAAAAGGAGAAACAGAGAAGAGACGAAGGAAAACGGGAAAGAAAAGAGAAGGCGGGAAAAGACAAAAGAAGGAAATCTACTTCTGCTAAGCCCCTAAAGACAATGGGCTATTACAGAAATTAACGGCACCTACCCTATAGAAGACTTGGGATTCCCAAAATATTTTTTTTTTTATTTACGAGGTCAGATGTGTCAAATTTGTCTTCTATAGGGTATGTACCTTTTATTTCTGGAAAAGCCCATACAGAGCAGGGTCACGTGACACAAAACTTCGGACGCTGTGAGAGGTTGCATATCAATCTTCTGTCACGGTTCAATAACAGAGATGCAAGAGTGAAGTTAAAGCAGCAGGCAGAGTTGGGGGTATGAGGCTATTATTGAGTTAGTTTCCAGTATTCTAATAAAGTTTGGTTATTTCTTCATCATGTAGGCCTTAATTTACACGAAATTAGGATTAGGGTTAGGGTTAGGGTTATTAGAAGGATAATGGTTAGGTTTGGGTTCGGATTAGCGTATACGAAATCATTTACGTGGAGTATCAACTTAAGATTTTTTTTCGTTTTATTTTTTAATTTTTTAAGTTATTAAGCATATATAAAGATTTTAAAAAAACGAGTTTGAAGAAAATTTATCTTCGAGTCCCAATTTTTTTTCTTGAGAAAAAGGCTGTTTTGTGATTTTTCTTCCATAGATGATAATGTTAAAACTATTTTTGTTTTTATCCGTTTGTCAAAATGGAGACTCGGATGGCTTTCAAAATAGAGTACCACGTGCCCACGGATATGATGATTGATATAAAAAAGTTTGAAATTGACAACCAAAATCCGAAATATTTTTCATTTTATACCAAGAGAGATTTTCCAATTCAGAACAAAATATTTGATGTGCATTTTACGAAAAATGTCAATTTTAAGCTGTTGAAATCCAAAACGGAAACAAATTTCGTTCCTTCAGGTTGCAAGAGATACGATGTGCATAGAAATGGTCAAAGAGTGTGCTTTTCTAGCACTTTGGAGAAAATCATATTTTCAAATTAATGCAGATATCCCGTTTTGTCGGTTGCGTAGGTCTATACATTTTTAAACATTGGATATTGATAAACTAATGATTGATGATCGATAATTGATTATAGATAATTGATTATCGATAATCGATAATTGATTATCGATAATCGATAATTAATTAGCCATAATTAATTCCACGCACAACCCCCCCCCCCCTACCCAGAAGGAAATCATCCTTAGCGATTCCCAGTTTTGTCGGTTGCGTAGGCCTATAATTTTTTGTTAAATGATTGATTATCGATTGATTATCTATAATTGATAATTGATTATCGATAATCAATACCCCTCACCCCCCAGTATCCACAAGGATATCATCCTTAGCCATTTGAACATGAGAGTCTGTTTCATCATTTGCGTGTTAGGGTTTAGAATTTAACTGAACGTTGATAACTGATTGATCATAGATTATCGGTTATCGACTATCTATAATTATATCTCCTCCCCCACCCACACCAACTCAAACACTACTTAACTATGGCATCTACTAGCGTGGTCGGAAATGGTTCTGCATTATGAAATTTTGGGGGGGAATAAATTGGGCTATTACAGAAATTAACGGCACCTACCCTATAGAAGACTTGGGATTCCCAAAATAATTTTTTTTTGATTTACGAGGTCAGATGTGTCAAATTTGTCTTCTATAGGGTATGTACCTTTTATTTCTGGAAAAGCCCAATGCACAGCAAAATTGATTACTATAATCACGTGTTTCCTGTGCAATTCATGCATTGTACCATTGACTAGGAATGTCATTAATAGTCAAACAATTACTTGATTTGGTCAATAATTTTAAAACTAATGCCAATATTTAAAAACAAATTTATAAAGTCTTCCTTTTTTATAGTGCATTTATAAAAATATGAGGCAAAAAATAAATGTTTTTTTGTGTGACTCTTTCCAAAATTTGTGCCAAATCTGTATTTCCTTTCCTAAAATGTAAAAATGTATAATTTTATATGTTTTGCAAAATCCGTTGAAGTCACCGTAAACGACATGTCGTGATATAAAATAATAAATGTGTCCGTGAAAAATGAGACCATTTGCAGGACATTGACATCTCAATTTGAAATCTTTGCGTTAAATGCATTAAAATGAATACAAACATTTATATTCAGTATTCAAATTTAATCAGTGGTTCTTGGTTTTAGTAGCAATTGAGGTTGTAGTATATATGGCAACATTTAACATCCCAATGACTTGCATGTAGGTAAATTAAAACCTGTTTTGTTTGGATGATCTACCATCAAGCAGGTAAGCAAATAATGCGGTTTTACCTGGCTGCAAATTGTGTGTAAGGTATTGAACTACCTCAACGCCAGTGATGAATCCGATGCTTGTGTTAGTGTTCTATGTCATTACCGCTCCGGTTTTCAGACACCGCTTAACCGCACGATCAGACAAAAACGGGAACCTAAAAACAAACCATCACCGATGGTGGCAAGATCAGGTTTTTGCATCAAGTTCACTTTTCAAAGGGTGAACGGGACGCGTTATTTCTTTCTGCAACAATAATGGGCCGCAATGCGATAACACATAGTACATACATGTAATTATAGGCCTATGAGGCTAGATATAACACGAGTTTATTACCATTATTATTTCCTCTTACTTAATAAAATAAAAAGCAATCGATAGAATTAAAATTCTACAACGGTTTACCTGGGGGTTCGAACCCACAATCTATGTATCCATAGTCTAATGATTCGTTGTGCCAGAAAGGTGTTTGTTTATGATACTTATTGATTACGGAATAAAGTGCATACACACAATATACTATTACTAGTATATTAGTACTAATAAATACGTATATAATCCTAACCCTAACCCTAATCCCTAACCCTAACCCTAACCCTAACCCTAACCCTAACCCTTACCCTAACCCTTACCCTAAACCCTAACCCTAACCCTAACCCTAACCCTAACCCTAAACCCTAACCCTAACCCTAACCCTAAACCCTAACCCTAATCCTAACCCCTAACCCCTAACCCGTACCCTAACCCTATCCACAAGACCCTAACCCTGACAATAATGAACCTTGCCTCGGACTATGCGGTTAGTGATATAATTGCGGCCCATTATGGTTGCAGAAAGAAATTAAGCGAACGGGACAGGGGCGATTAATGTATTTCGATTGGTTGAAGAAGCAATACACTGCAATACCGATACACTAATGTGAACGAGGTGTAACATAAAATGTTTAAAGTTAATGAGGTTCAAAAACATAACTGAGACCTGGAAAGATAAACGTAAACATTAAGATGGTGAGTTAGGGATTCAATCATGTTTCACCGTTGTTCGTAACCGTTTAACAACGATGCGTCTGCGTCGTCTGCGTAGTTTACTTCGCGAGTGCAGCGTAGTAAACCACGCAGACGCGCCGGACGCGAGTTGTTAAACGGTGATGAACAACGGTGAAACATGATTGATTCCCTTTCAACAACGAAAACAAGCTAAAGCCCATATAATTAAAACAATTATTTCACGAGGAATGTCTGTTAATCATTGCCACTCCGCCTTACAAAAAGATCGGTGATTTCAGCAATAAAACTACAGAATAAGGGGGCAATGTTTAGCCGCTACCTTGTAAGTGTATTCGCACACAGGTTCCAGTCATGACGAATTTACGCGCTCTCGCGTAATGCGTATTCGCGCTTGCGTTCGCGTATGCGCTACTGTACAAGTGTGGACTCATCACGGATTAGCAAGCGGTTGACTCCTGTACAAAGGTATAGGAAGAGTTGTTGAAACACAATTCAACAACTCTTCCTATCCCTTTGTACAGGAGCCAACCGTTGTTAATCCATGATGAATCCACACTTTTACTGTAGCGTATACGCGAACGCGAGCGAGACTAAGCGTTACGCGAGAGCGCGTAAAATTCGTCATACGCCTTTATGCGTATGCAAGCTTACAAGTTGAATTCAGTATTTTTCAGATAGCGGCTAAACATTGCCGTTTTATTCGGTAGTTTTATTGCTGATATCAACAGAGAAATCATCAAAGTTTTTGTAAGGCTGAGTTGCAATGATTAACTGACATTCCTTGTGAAATAATCGTGAATTAATGGAATAATACGAGGATTTAATAATGTTTCACCGTTGTTCATCACCGATTAACAACTCGCGTCCGGCGCGCCACGCAGACGACGCGGACGTAATGCATCGTTGTTAAAGGATGACTCCGGCAATCACAACATTATGCCTTATGATAAAAAATTAATTATCAAGCACGTATCAAGTGGTTTTATTTGAAACAAACTCATATTGACCATAAAAACGAATTAATACAGCCGTCTCTCAACGCGCGATATTCAAAATTCCCGGGCGCCGAAATTGTCCAGTGCAATGACGTCCTAGTAATACAATGAAGGCTGACAACAATTGAGCACCAGTAACCATGACGTCATTGCACTAGACAATTTCAGCGCGGGAGTTTTGAATATATCGCGTGTTGAGAGCCGACTGTTTTTATTCGTTTTTATGGTCCATATAAGTTTGTTTCAAATACAACCACGTGATTCGTGCTTGATAATTAATTTTCTATCATATAAGGCATAATGTTGTGATTGCCGGAGTCATCCTTTAATCGGTGATGAACAACGGTGAAACATGATTGAAGCCCTAATTAAAGATTGATTAAAAGTATTTCTTTTGCAGTAATACCCTCACTGCACCGAATTTATCATGTGACACTTAAATTATCATAAAAATATAGGTCTAAAGTTAATCGCCTGCAGCAGTGCCGTGAGTTGCATTTTGTAACCACTATTGAGTTTGTTGAATCTGGCACACATGCAATCTACTTATCATTTGTTCAACAAATTGATTTAGCGCGCGGTTTTATTTAACAAATACTTCACATTGCATTTATAGCCAAGTCATAAGAGTTGAGCGATTACCCGGTTCTTGTATGGCTACTTGTTGAATCTGAAAGAATGGTCCATTTATTTCATTAGTCGCTCATAGCATCGAAGTTTAATACACGGAATCTTGGAATATTTGATGTTTGGAATATTGATAACGAAGATTTCGTGGGATTCATAAAAAATGGTACAGACTTGACACAAAGTATGGAATATTTCTTCACGAGTGCCAAGACTAGTCTGGAAGGGGTCTGCATAAATTCCACGGGCTAAATATTAACTGGGTGTGTCGGGAGATGGTGTAAACTAATTGTTTGATAGAAAATGTGCTTTCCGTAAGATTAGGCTATATTATAGTGCTGATGATGTAGTGCATTTGCATAAATTGTAGGATTTAAGGAGGCCGGCAGTGGATACCGGTTCATCCCAACATCTCAGCTTTAATCACTGCAGGTCATATCCATAAAGACATATAGAGAGGAGGCGAAAGAACAGCTCAATTTTCAATTGAGGCTAGCCCTCCATAGACCAACTTTGGATCGCTACAACTTGATCTATACCTTGACTTAAATTTTAAGGTCGAGTGGTATCTCGAGCTACAATGACTTTCCACAGCTTTCCTCAGTGACATCTTCAAATGCATAATGTGCGATCTTTTTTGGGTTTTTTTTTCCAAAGCTTATCTATTGGCATATTTTGTAGCACATGACCCAACTCACACCTAATTAAGCCAAATTTAGGAAACCAGATCCATTTGGAATTCATTTCTAAATTATGATGATGTTGTTTTTTTGGTTTTTTTTTCATTTAAACTCAAGTTATTTTAATGTATTTTTAATTTATTTGCAGTAGTCATTCGTAAGTTTATTTTATAAAAGTAAGAAAATTAAAATTTTAATTTTAACACCGGTGGCTTTTAATTTTAATATTAGTCCCGGATGCAATTTTTGAACGCATGTGAAACCACAATGACATTGGAAATAAATGTGACCAAATGAGTTTGACAACTGCGCGCTCGAACATTCATATTAATATCTCAACATGGTGAAGGCGATTCCAATCAAAGCTGCTCTAGCTTTCATGTTATTACACAATGTGTTGATTACAAACAAATACTGCGTTTGGGAGCAGGCTGTTCACCTTCCAAAATATCTGTCTGCCTATAAACTTACAGCAAGTCAGAAACTGATGTGTAATGTGATTATACAATTTATTTGTGAGCAGATTGATACAAAGTCTGCATCTCAAATAAAATACACAATCTGCTATAAACAAAATGTTATTTATTTGCTGCTGCGTTTTTACTTGCGAGGGAAAACACGAGTGGATGATTCGTTTAATTCAGTATTTGTAATCAAACGACAGCAAAGTCTATAATATCTACATTTTTATCATATGCGTAGATCCCGGGGGATAGGGGGGAGGGGATAAATCCTCCCAATATTTTGTCAGTGGGGATGGTCCATACACTCATCCCCACAATGTTGACGTCTGTAAGTGCGGTGATTAGTTGTTTGGTTATCAAAAACTTCCTTCACCCAATGGAATTTGGGGAGCTGGTGGATGTTACAATCTAAGTGCGGATAGGTCTGCGCCAGGTTCGGCTGCTACTGGCCTAGATGATGCGATCTGATAATGATTCACCATGGCAGCGAAATTACAGCGCTTTGAATCCTTCAGGATCTAGCTGGGAAAAGGCGCTATATAAATCTGAAATTTATTTATTTATTATTTATTTATAAGTGGGATTTTGACCAAATTAACCTCATATTTGGCCATTTTAGCCCCAAATGTGCCATGTTTTTCCCGATTCGCGCGAATTTATTTCACTTTTGAACCATATATTACCAGTTTTGCTTCAGTATGACACAATTTTTCGCGCGCATTTGTACCGTAGACTTATTTTCTTGCAAAAAGGTGCTGGATTTACATTACTTCAAGAAAATTCTTCAACCCCCCCCCCCCATGTCAAAAAGAAATCTACGCCACTGATTTTTATGTGCCATAATTATGATTTCATCGCGAATGAGTACAATGAACTGTCTGCTATGTAAGGTTATGACGACAAGAGAGTCATCTTCTCTGTAGCAATATCTCACATAGGAGATATCAGTTACATCAGCAAATATCGATAGTATCCACTATTAATTGCATGAAATGGTAGCTGGACAATGATATCCCCTCCAGATAGTCCCCTGTGATTAGAGATTATAGTATGGCACGAACATTTTAGCCACGTTGATAGAGTTTTATAGTCACCTTACAGTAAAGTGCTATATCACAGCAAAATGCTATGTCAATGATGTGACTGGATTCTAACATTTCGCCTAATAATGCTAATGCAAGGACCAGACGAAACACGGGGAAAGAGGTTTTTCTCCTTCTATTGCAAAAATTGATTTTTTTTTTAAAAGTTAATGGAACATCTGAAATGTGTTGACAATTTCGTAACCTATATAAGTAATTCAAAGATTATTTAATACCACTATCTACGCCATACGACGGTCATTCTAACAGTTTTGCCTCAGCTTTCGTAATTGGTAGCTGTATAACCATTCTTCTTAATTATGAACTCTGATTCCAAGTTTTAACTACGCTGGAAGAGGCAACCAAATCGGAAAACAATGGATGGAAAAGCTTAAATTGAAACAAAATGAAGTGATATGTGAAATGACAAGAAATAGTTGCTTCACCCGGACAAAGCCATCCTCCTGCAAAGAGCAGATATAAGGGATATGTGTATGAGAGAAATGTATTACAATAGGGCATTCTCAACCTTTTAAAAATGACAGTTGGTATTTGATAACCCAATGGAACGTAAGTATAAAACAGTGCTTGATTGTTTTTATTTGATTTATGTATTTATTTTTGGCTAGGAGGCAGAAATTGTGATTTCATAGAGAGAGCATTGACCAATATGGTAGTGCGATGCATAATAATTTCAACGCATCACTGTAAGTTCTATATTGCTGTATTGAATAGTTGTTAGCCTTTCGTCTGATCTTTATTGATTCATTGATTTACAATGTGACACTGTGTCAATCATTTTTCATGATATCATAATAATAGTAAGAAACCATGCAACAGACAATTCCGCATGAAAACTTTAAAGCAAATGATGACATGGAATAACTGTAATAAATGTATGTGCAGAACTGGAAAAGGTCCTTGGACAAAAATTTACTAATTTAATTGGTCTTTTTGGCCATCGAACTTTACCTACATCTGTGTTGCTGTTTGTTGACCCGTTGATACCGGTGTGTGTTTTACCCATTTCCCACATAAAGTTGGTGTACTTGATTTTTTTTTCAGTTATACATTACATATTTTGTGCAAACGCGTAACATTACCACAAAATCAGTTTCTTTTTTCTTTTTTTTTGCAAATTTGATTTTTAAGATAACTTCTTCATCAACCTATTGGATTCCAATCAAATTCCTATTTCTAATATCTATAGCTACTGGATTCAAGAAACCTTTTATAAAATACTAACTTGTCAAACGTTGTTAAACAATAATGTTGTATATTGGCACCTTTACACGGTAAAATCATATTCAGTATTTGAAACAAATTTCTTTAAAACAAATGGTTGTAAAAAGCATTGTAGATGATCTTTACACTTATCAATTATATTCCTGATATTTACGACCTGGTCTCTAGTTCCTCTTCCTTCTCGAAAGTCAGCCTGCTCCTTAGAAATCTCCTGGTCTAGTTTTAGCTTCAGCCTTCTGATCCTTCTCCTTCCATATGCGACAGCATAAACGCCAGATTATGTCAACACCTTCCTTGCCTGTCGCTTTCCATATAGCTATGCTGGTATTTCATCAATGCCACTGGACTTTGCATTCTGCATTTGATCCATTGCCTGTTCCACGTTTGATCGAAGTAGTGGCGGCACCTCTTCCACAATTTCACCGCGAGTATACACTTGTTGGTCTTGTGCCTCAAACAGTTTGGTGCTATATTCCACCCACCTTTTCTTGATATCGTCACTTTCAGTTAGCGTAATGCCATTTGCATCATTTATTACATCCATTCTTGAAACCCACTTCTTTGTTAACTCATTTGCTATGCCAAATAATAAAAAAATAGCGTTAATGCGAATCATTATTTATATGCCCCAATAAAGAGGAAGGCAATGCATTAGATTATTATGCCTTGATCAAATTTAAAGGCATATATAACATTTCCATGAAAAATAGATTAGTATTTCTTTTCCATACTGTCAGATATGTCCCCTTTAAATTTTAAGCTTAACAATTGAGGTACAGCAAAGAAAATTGGAATTTACTATCAGCGCCGATGTCGTCAATGCGTGTCTCTCCATTCGGTTGTGATACGACACTATCCTTAATGTGTGTCGCCATGTGCATGTACGTACTGTGGATGAACATAGAGTACACGTTCGACTAATAATATATTTCTATCGTAATAATAAAACGACGGTTCCTGCGTTTTATTCAATATCTCGGATTGTGACTAAACTACAGCACCTAAAGACTTGATTTTTGCAGGGTATGTTAGTTCAGTAAAGTACGTTATAATTATGTAAAAAACAGAATTTTGAAAAAATATTGAGGGCGTCTTCTTCAGCAAATGTTATAATATGGCTTTAAGTTCAAAGACCTTTGAAAACCCAGATTTTCTAGCCTGAAGGAGGGATACGACAACAAATGAGTTATACGCCTTATTTAACGATCGGCAAGCTGATACACGCATCGACAATAATTTATAGGCACTGGAATAAAATAGCGAATTTCTTTGCTTTACTTCATTTGTTCAGCTCGATATATACATGTGATAGTGACGTCAAATTTAACTTAAAAATATACGCTTCTTTAAACACCCCGTGTGCAAGATTCATCTACCAATATGCCACAAGTTCCTGAGGTAAACTTGCCATGGAGAAGGGAATAATTGAAATAATATAGAATTTGTAAGCAACAGACATATTTAGCCCTCATGATTTGTATATCCTGCACCCATTGCTCACATGTTTGACCCTTAGCGTGCCTCAACTAAAAAAGTCACGTCGTGCCATTGCTATTTCAGCACATCGCGATTTCCTCAAGTACACTAGGAATGCTTTTTATAGATGGCATGCATGTTAAGGTAAATAAAAACCACAAACGTTCGTTGGAAATTGGTCTCAAATCACGGTACGAGTAGATTTCCTCATTAAAATGGTGATACGCTACAATCAGAAGGTTGGTAAACGTTATACACCATATCATATGTATTAGAGCGATACATGTAACTCGATAGTTACTATATATTGAGACGAGTGTTGCACCGCGTCATCATCCCGATATCTTCGTGTTAGAAATTACAATGATAGTTGGCCGAATCCACTAGTTCTTCAATAGCCACGCATGGCGAGTTTGTTCCGCCGAGGCCGAGGGACTCAGGCTAAGTATAAAAAATACGCTAGACTTGATACATTTCTGTATGGCATCCACTCAAAGGACTTCCGCGCATTGTAATTACGCATCTTTCGAACTGTTTCGAACATACTTCCAAATAATCTTCGTAATATCCCCAGACTTTCGTTATTTAAACACCAGCTTAAAACCAATCTTTCTAAATTGATTGTTTTTATGTTTGTTTGTCAATTTCGTGTTTTACGCGCTTTTAGTTCCTCATCGGAAGAGATTGTACCTTATAAGAATCATTCATTATATTGTTAATTTAAACAGGTTTTTGTTTTTAAACAAAAACCTGTTCAAGCAATTAATTAAAAATTTCTTGCCTAAAAACAGAATAACTTGGATGTTAATACTTAGTGTTTCAATTGTCATGAAGGTGACTGGGTATAGTGCCTTTTGTTTGTGTTTGTTTGAAATTGCTTTTAGAAACCCACTGAAAGTCATAATGAAGCAGCCAAAACAATACAAGGTTAAACATGGAAGTTGTTAACAACCTATTAAATGACTAAAGGAAATGACTTATGTCAACAATGAGCCTTGCACTGTAAGTCATGGTTAAAATGTGTTGATTACCACCCTACCATCCCTACATACACCCCACTACCCACCTCACACACCTCTGCACCCACCCCATCCCCATAGGCATACATAATAATTATTACATACCGGTACATAATAATATTTATATAGCACGGCTATAGCTATACATTTAGAAAGTAGGTCCTATAGCGCTAAATTATGACAAATAAGCCTACATGTCAAATTAAAAACAAACCCGAACACAAGTCCGAAGGGTGTAATGAAAATGCCAATCCGCGATGGGGGGGGGGGTGTCATTCAAAATTCACCTGGAGACAGGAGGGACCTATAATAACACTCGAATTTTTCTAGGTTTGGACAGTGGATTTTCCCATGGACCTCATCCTAGGTAAATACACAAACAAACAAACAGACAAAATGGTTTTCATAATCATGGAATCCATAGCCCCTATAAATCACGGGAGCAAATTTCCAAAATTCATCTCATTTACCAGAACACCCAATTGGGGATTTGGGCTACCAAATCGCTGGTCAGGCAATCATTGCTTTCAATGGAAAAGGGACCTGGTTGACAACAATGAAATTAGCGATTATTTCTGCTGGTTGCTCTCGTACTGAGTACTGAGTTTGACATTTTCGGAGCATGAACAATGAACATGATGAAGGGAAAAAGGGTAAAATAAAAACGGAAATTCTGACAAAACTATAATATATAGACCCACACGACGTGCCTTACAGCGGTGGGAAATATCTTTCTTTGGCAAACTATATTAAGTTATGTACACTACTTGAATCTTTTAAGATCCATTTAAGATCCAAGTTTCCCTGCTGGTCAGTTGGTACTGTTTTTTTTTTGTTTTTTTGCTCAAACTATATTAGTTTGAGACGCTAAAAATGAATTCCGTAAAAAGCTCGCGGGCGAACTAAAGGCCTATAAAAATCAAAAATATCACACTAGAAGACAAAATTTGATGCTTAATTTTAACACCAGGATTTTTAAAAAAATGTATATCCAAGCACTATGTTTTTAACTGACATTACTGAAGAAAAAAAAGATATTGCTTTATATTTGACCGAGAAAATAAATTTCATAGCAAAAAGGCGTATCTCTCACACATCATCGGTGTGCGTCCCAAGCAAACTCTATGCGGGCGATGGCGTGTTGGCATTAAACATGCGGCGCCAACTCGCTGCTGCCAGTTGCGGTGACGCGATCGGTTCATAACGAAAGATTTTCTTTTTAAATTTTACCATGGCCTATGAACAATAAAATTGGCCTTTCGACAAAAATCTATATTAATGAGGTATATAAAACAAATATTGACTGCTTTATTCGGGTCATGGTTAAAATTATAGGCCCGCGGTGATCTCAAAACCATGCTATGACCCTCGGCTGTGCCTCGGGTCATAGCATGGTTTTGAGATCACCTTGAAAAAGTCATGGTTGCACATGCAGGTACTTCTTTTGGAAATCCTAAACAAGGTATAACAGTCGCTGATAGGATATGCAGCTTATAGAACACGGATAACCTCTATTGGAATCTGATAAATGCTTTAGGCAAGATTGGCAGACTCGATCTATTTTAAATGTATATTATTTTTCATTCTATAGTCAGTGGGAGTGGTCTAGTTCGTAGACACATAATCTGATTGGACAATCGCATAATTTCGGGTGCCGTCTATTAGGCCGAAGGCGACCCCACGTCATCATGAGTGTTGATAACACGTAACCAGGCTACAAATTGCCTATACCGATTCACAAGACAAAAACCTGTGGCACAGTCGCATCCCCTGCTTTATACATGTTTCCCAGGTCACAGTATGTCTACGTGACAAACACTCAGGGTCAGAGAACAGCGCAATCTGTCTGCTGCCAAGAGCCGTAATATATTTCTATTAGTCACGTTTTTGTACCGTTTGCAGAGCGTGACGTCTGCACAACAACAGCGTAATGGCATAATGGCTCCGCCCAATGTACCACATACATCCAATAACATCGCCTTTTCGCAGCTACGTCACATATAGCTCATTCATATCATTACATATTCATAATCACCTTTCAGGATTTGTGGCGTGACGAACAGACTCTTATACAGGTATCGAGCTCACGCTGTCCTCACTTTAGACTATGCCATAGTCGAATTTTATTAAAAATATGTTATTATTAGTCATGATGAACCCATTTCGTTGAACTCAAAAGTATACTGATGTTTATTAAAATTAAAGTATTCAATAGTAAAATGGTCATAAAGAATTAAGAATATCAGATGATTAGTGACAATAAAAGTAATTGAATGCAACATTATCTTACATAATTATAATGGCTCACTTTAATACTGAACAATTCTGATTTTGGAATCTACCAGTTTATTGATAGCGAACCACGAAAATCCGACTATGGACTTTGAATTTTAAGCAGAACTTTGCCCCGGGACTTTGCTCTCTACAAACACACTGTCAAGCATACTTGTTTATCAGTCCATTAACCACAAGTACTAAGCATGGTATAGTACAAGACGCGCTAGATGTTTGATGAGAGATTAACTTTCGCGTCAACACAAAAGCGCCGCAAATACCACAGATAGTTGTGTACGGTGTAGTTAATGGTAATGGCGCGGGCCCGGAAGATTTAAACCATAGCGAGATATGGCGACCAATCGCAAGGCAGATCCATTTAAAGCTGCATTACATCATGACCAATTTTAGTTAGGCCAGAAATTGGCCTAACTCTCCATAGCGTCCCGTGTTAAAAATCTTAACCGCAAGGCAAAGTCAGTAGTCCACTTGGGAAGGTAACAAACAGAGGGAGTGCGGTGACTGAAAAGATCAGATATGTGAAAATCTATCAGTTGCACACAAATCAATATCTACCAAAAAACGTTTCAAAACGTAAAAAGCGGCCAAAGTTTAAAAAATCTTTCCTGTGTGGCTTTTCACCCTTTTTAAACTTGGTCCCATTTAGTAAAGTAGTAATAACATGAAGAATGAGTCCTAATTTTTACATGCAACCATTATCAAAAACATTTCAAGGTTTATGTTTTATTATTTTGCGTGATCATAAAGAGTAGTAGAGTATTATATATACTTAGCAAATTGACTGTGTGTCAACCTGCTACATATAGGCCCTACATCTGTACATAAGGCGCAGAATCGCACATGACGATGAAGAATTAAACAAAGTGAGTATTTGCTACAAAATACATTATAACGTCTATACGGAAAAAACTTCAATTACGCACGAACATTAATTCATTTGCTCTACAAAATAAACACTGACAACTAAGAAAACCAACAAGTAGCCTATAGATGACTTCGTATGGGTCTTTAGAAACTTTCATAAATGGGACCAAGTTTAAAAAAGGGTGAAAAGCCACACAGGAAAGATTTTTAAACTTTGGCCGCTTTTTACGTTTTGAAACGTTTTTGGTAGATATTAATTCTTTTTTTTTTTTAAAAAATATTGCGCGCTAAGTGGTTCTTTGTAGCCATGCGAGGTGAACTAGTTGGATATCCATATTTCGCGGTTAATGGTGCTTTGTAGCCCTGCGGGGCAAACTAGTTGGATATCCATATTTCGGGGTGAGTGGTTTTTTGAAGCTCCGAGGGGCAAACTAGTTGGATATCCATATTTCGCGGTTAGCGGTTCTTTGTTCGCGGATATCCATATTTCGCGGTTAGTGGTTTTAACGACCCGTAACCACCCCAATCAGCTGCATACCGCATCCAGCTATTTTATTTATCAAAATACTAGTTTTTTAATGCTATGGGGTTAACAGAATTATTAAAAAAATTAATAGCTGAACCCAATAGTTCAGCCAAGGACTGAAAACGACATATTGATGACTTTATATAGAGTGTATTCAATAAACCCAAGGCGGAACAAGAGTTGCTAAGTAACCGCTATCCGAACCATAAACACACATGCATGATCAGACAACGAGTATTCAATTTCCTCATAGCATCCCACGTTGTTCACACGTCAGTCGAATTTGGCGGTGTTGGTTTGTTAGCCCTCCAAGTTATAACATCGTTCACTTTGTGTTGAACATTGCATGTGAGCCTCGCTGTAATAACATAAAGATCAGTCTGATCAGTGTGATATCACAGAGCAGACCCTTGAGAGGGCACTTGGCTCATTTGCATGGCAGTCGGACTCTCCATTGTATTTGATCATTTGTGTATGGAGTGCAATGGCGACCCGTCATTGTATTTGTTCATGTGTGTATGGAGAGCCACTCTTGGAGCCCATGGGACTTAGGCTAGGTCCTCAGGTAGAGTCAGACGCTGTATGTACTAGAAACGCCCATTCTTGATTCTGCGTTCATTCAATGTTAGCATTAAATTTGTATTGCCCGGCGGCCCCGCGTAATGGAAAAACCTGAATTTGTTACATAAAAAAAAATGAAAATTAAAAAGGCAAGGTTCCACCTGAGTACATATTAAATGGGTGTAGAATTTTTTTTCAAATATATATATGAATTTAGACAAACATACGGGATATAATGAACCTTTGACATGACGCCATGATGACATGATTTTATTAGCCGTTTTATATATCACCTATACCGTGTATCATAATACCAGTATTTGTAATTTTATATTATATGGAACTAATATTTTGCATCATAAATGCGCAGTTCATATGCACAGACGATTACTAATCTTCACGACTTCAAAATAACATGTTACAAAGCAGGTAATAGGTGCTGGCCTTGTCCTATTGTACTTGTGCATTTGTGTATGGAGAGCTCACTGACCTGTTAATAGAGGTCAATGGAATAGCTTCTTTATGGGGCACCTCTCCATCGGTTTCAGGGCGCAGTTCATTGAACTCAGCGGGATTCTATTGCAAGTGCTTTTATATTATTACAAAACGGATCGTGGTTATTGCCTGACAAACCTAATAAATAATTCATACCAGGGATGAATGAATCCACACTTTTACTGTAGCGTATACGCGAACGCGAGCGAGACTAAGCGTTACACGAGAGCGCGTAAAATTCGTCATGCCTGGAACCTTTATGCGTATGCAAGCTTACAAGTTGAATTCAGTATTTTTCAGGTAGCGGCTAAACATTGCCGTTTTATTCTGTAGTTTTATTGCTGATATCAACAGAGAAATCATCAAAGTTTTTGTAAGGCTGAGTTGCAATGATTAACTGACATTCCTTGTGAAATAATCGTGAATTAATGGAATAATACGAGCTTTAGCTTCTTTTCGTTGTTGAAAGGGATTCAATCATGTTTCACCGTTGTTCATCACCGATTAACAACTCGCGTCCGGCGCGCCACGCAGACGACGCGGACGTAATGCATCGTTGTTAATCGGTGATGAACAACGGTGAAACATGATTGAAGCCCTAATTAAAGATTGATCAAAAGTATTTCTTTTGCAGTAATACCCTCACTGCACCGAATTTATCATGTGACACTTAAATTATCATAAAAATATAGGTCTAAAGTTAATCGCCTGCAGCAGTGCCGTGAGTTGCATTTTGTAACCACTATTGAGTTTGTTGAATCTGGCACACATGCAATCTACTTATCATTTGTTCAACAAATTGATATAGCGCGCGGTTTTATTTAACAAATACTTCACATTGCATTTATAGCCAAGTCATAAGAGTTGAGCGATTACCCGGTTCTTGTATGGCTACTTGTTGAATCTGAAAGAATGGTCCATTTATTTCATTAGTCGCTCATAGCATCGAAGTTTAATACACGGAATCTTGGAATATTTGATGTTTGGAATATTGATAACGAAGATTTCGTGGGATTCATAAAAAATGGTACAGACTTGACACAAAGTATGCAATATTTCTTCACGAGTGCCAAGACTAGTCTGGAAGGGGTCTGCATAAACCCCACGGGCTAAATATTAACTGGGTGTGTCGGGAGATGGTGTAAACTAATTGTTTGATAGAAAATGTGCTTTCCGTAAGATTAGGCTATATTATAGTGCTGATGATGTAGTGCATTTGCCTAAAATGTAGGATTTAAGGAGGCCGGCAGTGGATACCGGTCAGCCCAACATCTCAGCTTTAATCACTGTAGGTCATATCCATAAAGACATATAGAGAGGAGGCGAAAGAACAGCTCAATTTTCAATTGAGGCTAGCCCTCCATAGACCAACTTTGGATCGCTACAACTTGATCTATACCTTGACTTAAATTGTAAGGTCGAGTGGTATCTCGAGCTACAATGACTTTCCACAGCTTTCCTCAGTGACATCTTCAAATGCATAATGTGCGATCTTTTTGGGGTTTTTTTTTCCAAAGCTTATCTATTGGCATATTTTGTCGCACATGACCCAACTCACACCTAATTAAGCCAAATTTAGGAAACCAGATCCATTTGGAATTCATTTCTAAATTATGATGATGTTGTTTTTTGGTTTTTTTCATTTAAACTCAAGTTATTTTAATGTATTTTTAATTTATTTGCAGTAGTCATTCGTAAGTTTATTTTATAAAAGTAAGAAAATTAAAATTTTAATTTTAACACCGGTGGCTTTTAATTTTAATATTAGTCCTGGTGCAATTTTTGAACGCATGTGAAACCACAATGACATTGGAAATAAATGTGACCAAATGAGTTTGACAACTGCGCGCTCGAACATTCATATTAATATCTCAACATGGTGAAGGCGATTCCAATCAAAGCTGCTCTAGCTCTCATGTTATTACGCAATGTGTTGATTACAAACAAATACTGCGTTTGGGAGCAGGCTGTTCACCTTCCAAAATATCTGTCTGCCTATAAATTTACAGCAAGTCAGAAACTGATGTGTAGGGCCTAATGTGATTATACAATTTATTTGTGAGCAGATTGATACAAAGTCTGCATCTCAAATAAAATACACAATCTGCTATAAACAAAATGTTATTTATTTGCTGCTGCGTTTTTACTTGCGAGGGAAAACACGAGTGGATGATTCGTTTAATTATTTGTAATCAAACGACAGCAAAGTCTATAATATCTACATTTTTATCATATGCGTAGATCCCGGGGATAGGGGGGAGGGGATAAATCCTCCCAATATTTTGTCAGTGGGGATGGTCCATACACTCATCCCCACAATGTTGACGTCTGTAAGTGCGGTGATTAGTTGTTTGGTTATCAAAACTTCCTTCACCCAATGGAATTTGGGGAGCTGCACAGATAATTGGTGGATGTTACAATCTAAGTGCGGATAGGTCTGCGCCAGGTTCGGCTGCAACTGGCCTAGATGATGCGATCTGATAATGATTCACCATGGCAGCGAAATTACAGCGCTTTGAATCCTTCAGGATCTAGCTGGAAAAAGGCGCTATATAAATCTGAAATTTATTTATTTATTATTTGTGTGGGATTTTGACCAAATTAACCTCATATTTGGCCATTTTAGCCCCAAATGTGCCATGTTTTTCGCGATTCGCGCGAATTTATTTCACTTTTGAACCATATATTACCAGTTTTGCTTCAGTATGACACAATTTTTCGCGCGCATTTGTACCGTAGACTTATTTTCTTGCAAAAAGATGCTGGATTTACATTACTTCAAGAAAATTCTTCAACCCCATCCCCCCATGTCAAAAAGAAATCTATGCCACTGATTTTTATGTGCCATAATTATGATTTCATCGCGAATGAGTACAATGAACTGTCTGCTATGTAAGGTTATGACGACAAGAGAGTCATCTTCTCTGTAGCAATATCTCACATAGGAGATATCAGTTACATCAGCAAATATCGATAGTATCCACTATTAATTGCATGAAATGGTAGCTGGACAATGATATCCCCTCCAGATATTCCCCTGTGATTATAGTATGGCACGAACATTTTAGCCACGTTGATAGAGTTTTATAGTCACCTTACAGTAAAGTTTAAAAGTTTTGTTTCAAAATGCTATGTCAATGATGTGACTGGATTCTAACATTTCGCCTAATAATGCTAATGCAAGGACCAGACGAAACACGGGGAAAGAGGTTTTTCTCCTTCTATTGCAAAAATTGATTTTTTTAAAAAGTTAATGGAACATCTGAAATGTGTTGACAATTTCGTAACCTATAGAAGTAATTCAAAGATTATTTAATACCGCTATCTACGCACGACGGTCATTCTAACAGTTTTGCCTCAGCTTTCGTAATTGGTAGCTGTATAACCATTCTTCTTAATTATGAACTCTGATTCCAAGTTTTAACTACGCTGGAAGAGGCAACCAAATCGGAAAACAATGGATGGACAAGCTTAAATTGAAACAAAATGAAGTGATATGTGAAATGACAAGAAATAGTTGCTTCACCCGGACAAAGCCATCCTCCTGCAAAGAGCAGATATAAGGGATATGTCTATGAGAGAAATGTATTACAATAGGGCATTCTCAACCTTTTAAAAATGACAGTTGGTATTTGATAACCCAATGGAACGTAAGTATAAAACAGTGCTTGATTGTTTTTTATTTGATTTATGTATTTATTTTTGGCTAGGAGGCAGAAATTGTGATTTCATAGAGAGAGCATTGACCAATATGGTAGTGCGATGCATAATAATTTTCAACGCATCACTGTAATTTCTATATTGCTGTATTGAATAGTTGTTAGCCTTTCGTCTGATCTTTATTGATTCATTGATTTACAATGTGACACTGTGTCAATCATTTTTCATGATATCATAATAATAGTAAGAAACCATGCAACAGACAATTCCGCATGAAAACTTTAAAGCAAATGATGACATGGAATAACTGTAATAAATGTATGTGCAGAACTGGAAAAGGTCCTTGGACAAAAATTTACTAATTTAATTGGTCTTTTGGCCATCGAACTTTACCTACATCTGTGTTGCTGTTTGTTGACCCGTTGATACCGGTGTGTGTTTTACCCATTCCCCACATAAAGTTGGTGTACTTGATTTTTTTTTTTTACACATTAAATATTTTGTGCAAACGCGTTACATTACCACAAAATTAGCTTCTTTTTTCTTTTTTTTGTTGCAAATTTGATTTTTAAGATAACTGCTTCATCAACCTATTGGATTCCAATCAAATTCCTATTCTAATATCTATAGCTACTGGATTCAAGAAACCTTTTATAAAATACTAACTTGTCAAACGTTGTTAAACAATAATGTTGTATATTGGCACCTTTACACGGTAAAATCATATTCAGTATTTGAAACAAATTTCTTTAAAACAAATGGTTGTAAAAAGCATTGTAGATGATCTTTACACTTATCAATTATATTCCTGATATTTACGACCTGGTCTCTAGTTCCTCTTCCTTCTCGAAAGTCAGCCTGCTCCTTAGAAATCTCCTGGTCTAGTTTTAGCTTCAGCCTTCTGATCCTGCTCCTTCCATATGCGACAGCATAAACGCCAGATTATGTCAACACCTTCCTTGCCTGTCGCTTTCCATATAGCTATGCTGGTATTCCATCAATGCCACTGGACTTTGCATTCTGCATTTGATCCATTGCCTGTTCCACGTTTGATCGAAGTAGTGGCGGCACCTCTTCCACAATTTCACCGCGAGTATACACTTGTTGGTCTTGTGCCTCAAACAGTTTGGTGCTATATTCCACCCACCTTTTCTTGATATCGTCACTTTCAGTTAGCGTAATGCCATTTGCATCATTTATTACATCCATTCTAGAAACCCACTTCTTTGTTAACTCATTTGCTATGCCAAATAATAAAAAATAGCGTTAATGCGAAGAGAAAGGCAATGCATTAGATTATTATGCCTTGATCAAATTTAAAGGCATATATAACATTTCCATGAAAAATAGATTAGTATTTCTTTTCCATACTGTCAGATATGTCCCCTTTAAATTTTAAGCTTAACAATTGAGGTAAAGCAAAGAAAATTGGAATTTACTATCAGCGCCGATGTCGTCAATGCGTGTCTCTCCATTCGGTTGTGATACGACACTATCCTTAATGTGTGTCGCCATGTGCATGTACGTACTGTGGATGAACATAGAGTACGCGTTCGACTAATAATATATTTCTATCGTAATAATAAAACGACGGTTCCTGCGTTTTATTCAATATCTCGGATTGTGACTAAACTACAGCACCTAAAGACTTGATTTTTGCAGGGTATGTTAGTTCAGTAAAGTACGTTATAATTATGTAAAAAACAGAATTTTGAAAAAATATTGAGGGCGTCTTCTTCAGCAAATGTTATAATATGGCTTTAAGTTCAAAGACCTTTGAAAACCCAGATTTTCTAGCCTGAAGGAGGGATACGACAACAAATGAGTTATACGCCTTATTTAACGATCGGCAAGCTGATACACGCATCGACAATAATTTATAGGCACTGGAATAAAATAGCGAATTTCTTTGCTTTACTTCATTTGTTCAGCTCGATATATACATGTGATAGTGACGTCAAATTTAACTTAAAAATATACGCTTCTCTAAACACCCATTGTGCAAGATTCATCTACCAATATGCCGCAAGTTCCTGAGGTAAACATGCCATGGAGAAGGGAATAATTGAAATAATATAGAATTTCTAAGCAACATGATTTGTATATCCTGCACCCATTGCTCACATGTTTGACCCTTAGCGTGCCTCAACTAAAAAAGTCACGTCGTGCCATTGCTATTTCAGCACATCGCGATTTCCTCAAGTACACTAGGAATGCTTTTTATAGATGGCATGCATGTTAAGGTAAATAAAAACCACAAACGTTCGTTGGAAATTGGTCTCAAATCACGTTACGAGAAGATTTCCTCATTAAAATGGTGATACGCTACAATCAGAAGGTTGGTAAACGTTATACACCATATCATATGTATCAGAGCGATATATGTAACTCGATAGTCAATATATATTGAGACAAGTGTTGCACCGCGTCATCATCCCGATATCTTCGTGTTAGAAATTACAATGATAGTTGGCCGAATCCACTAGTTCTTCAATAGCCACGCATGGCGAGTTTGTTCCGCCGAGGCCGAGGGACTTCCGCGCATTGTAATTACGAATCTTTCGAACTGTTTCGAACACACTTCCAAATAACCTTCGTAACATCCCCAGACTTTCGTTATTTAAACACCAGCTTAAAACCAATCTTTCTAAATTGATTGTTTTTATGTTTGTTTGTCAATTTCGTGTTTTACGCGCTTTGAGTTCCTCATCGGAAGAGATTGTACCTTATAAGAATCATTCATTATATTGTTATTTTTTTTTTTAAACAAAAACCTGTTCAAGCAATTAATTAAAAATGTCTTGCCTAAAAACAGAATAACTTGGATGTTAATACTTGACTTAGTGTATCAATTGTCATGAAGGTGACTGGGTATAGTGCCTTTTGTTTGTGTTTGTTTGAAATTGCTTTTAGAAACCCACTGAAAGTCATAATGAAGCAGCCAAAACAATACAAGGTTAAACATGGAAGTTGTTAACAACCTATTAAATGACTAAAGGAAAAAACATTTATGTCAACAATGAGCCTTGCACTGTAAGTCATGGTTAAAATGTGTTGATTACCACCCTACCATCCCTACATACACCCCACCACCCACCTCACACACCTCTGCACCCACCCCATCCCCATAGGCCTACATAATAATTATTACATACCGGTACATAATAATATTTATATAGCACGGCTATAGCTATACATTTAGAAAGTAGGTCCTATAGCGCTAAATTATGACAAATAAGCCTACATGTCAAATTAAAAACAAACCCGAACACAAGTCCGAAGGGTGTAATGAAAATGCCAATCCGCGATGGGGGGGGGCGGTCATTCAAAATTCACCTGGAGACAGGAGGGACATATAATAACACGCGAATTTTTCTAGGTTTGGACAGTGGATTTTCCCATGGACCTCATCCTAGGTAAATAAACAAAAAAACAAACAGACAAAATGGTTTTCATAATAATGGAATCCATAGCCCCTATAAATCACGGGAGCAAATTTCCAAAATTCATCTCATTTACCAGAACACCCAATTGGGGATTTGGGCTACCAAATCGCTGGTCAGGCAATCCTTGCTTTCAATGGAAAAGGGACCTGGTTGACAACAATGAAAATAGCGATTATTTCTGCTGGTTGCTCTCGTACTGAGTACTGAGTTTGACATTTTCGGAGCATGAACAATGAAGGGAAAAAGGGTAAAATAAAAACGGAAATTCTGACAAAACTATAATATATAGACCCACACGACGTGCCTTACAGAGGTGGGAAATATCTTTCTTTAGTAAACTATATAAGTTATGTACACTACTTGAATCTTTTTAAGATCCATTCAAAGTTTCCCTGCTGGTCAGTTGGTACTGTTTTATTTTTTTTTTTTGCTCAAACTATATTAGTTTGAGACGCTAAAAATGAATTCCGTAAAAAGCTCGCGGGCGAACTAAAGGCCTATAAAAATCAAAAATATCACACTAAAAGACAAAATTTGATGCTTAATTTTAACACCAGGATTTTAAAAAAATGTATATCCAAGCACTATGTTTTTTAACTGACATTACTGAAGAAAAAAAAGATATTGCTTTATATTTGACCGAGAAAATTAATTTCATAGCAAAAGGCGCATCTCCCAAACATCATCGGTGTGCGTCCCAAGCAAACTCTATGCGCGCGATGGCGTGTTGGCCTTAAACATGCGGCGCCAACTCGCTGCTGCCAGTTGCGGTGACGCGATCGGTTCATAACGAAAGATTTTCTTTTTAAATTTTACCATGGCCTATGAACAATAAAATTGGCCTTTCAACCAATCAGATGACAAAAATCTATATTAATGAGGTATATAAAACAAATATTGACTGCTTTATTCGGGTCATGGTTAAAATTATTATAGGCCCGCGGTGATCTCAAAACCATGCTATGACCCTCGGCTGCGCCTCGGGTCATAGCATGGTTTTGAGATCACCTTGAAAAAGTCATGGTTGCACATGCAGGTACTTCTTTTGGAAATCCTAAACAAGGTATACCAGTCGCTGATAGGATATGCAGCTTATAGAACACGGATAACCTCTATTGGAATCTGATAAATGCTTTAGGCAAGATTGGCAGACTCGATCTATTTTAAATGTATATTATTTTTCATTCTATAGTCAGTGGGAGTGGTCTAGTTCGTAGACACATAATCTGATTGGGCAATCGCATAATTTTGGGTGCCGTCTATTAGGCCGAAGGCGACCCCACGTCATCATGAGTGTTGATAACACGTAACCAGGCTACAAATTGCCTATACCGATTCACAAGACAAAAACCTGTGGCACAGTCGCATCCCCTGCTTTATACATGTTTCCCAGGTCACAGTATGTCTACGTGACAAACACTCAGGGTCAGAGAACAGCGCAATCTGTCTGCTGCCAAGAGCCGTAATATATTTCTATTAGTCATCTTTTTGTACCGTTCGCAGAGCGTGACGTCTGCACAACAACAGCGTAATGGCATAATGGCTCCGCCCAATGAACCACATACATCCAATAACATCGCCTTTTCGTAGCTACGTCACATATTCATAATCACCTTTCAGGATTTGTGGCGTGACGAACAGACTCTTATACAGGTATCGAGCTCACGCTGTCCTCACTTTAGACTATGCCATAGTCGAATTTTATTAAAAATATGTTATTATTAGTCATGATGAACCCATTTTGTTGAACTCAAAAGTATACTGATGTTTATTAAAATTAAAGTATTCAATAGTAAAATGGTCATAAAGAATTAAGAATATCAGATGATTAGTGACAATAAAAGTAATTGAATGCAACATTATCTTGCATAATTATAATGGCTCACTTTAATACTAAACAATTCTGATTTTGGAATCTACCAGTTTATTGATAGCAAACCACGAAAATCCGACTATGGACTTTCATTTTTAAGCAGAATTTTGCCCCGGGACTTTGCTCTCTAAAAACACACTGTCAAGCATACGTGTTTATCAGTCCATTAACCACAAGTACTAAGCATGGTAAAGTACAAGACGCGCTAGATGTTCGATGAGAGATTAACTTTCGCGTCAACACAAAAGCGCCGCAAATACCACAGATAGTTGTGTACGGTGTAGTTAATGGTAATGGCGCGGGCCCGGAAGATTTAAACCATAGCGAGATATGGGCGACCAATCACAAGGCAGATCCATTTAAAGATGCATTACATCATGACCAATTTTAGTTTAAAAAAACTAACTTACTCTCCATTATAGAGTCCCGTGTTAAAAATCTTAACTGCACGGCAAAGTCAGTAGTCCACTTGGGAAGCTAACAAACAGAGGGAGTGCGGTGACTGAAAAGATCAGATATGTGAAAATCTATCAGTTGCACACAAATCAATATAAATCAGAATTTTATGCTTAAATGTAATAGCCAGAGTATGCAAAATGGGCAAGTGGACTACGGAGAAGTCTATCCTCACTTGAGCGATCGATGTAGCGCCTCTCTTAATTATGTACTCTCAGACGTAACACGCTTGTAGAGGTGCGTTTATGTATCGCGTTGTATGCGTAGACTAGTGCGAAATACTCGCACACGCTAGCAGTACGCGCAACAGAATACGTAAAACCAAACATTCCTATCGGTTATTCTCATTCTTAGTCAGTTAAATATTATTTTAATGACGGTTAACTATTTTTTAAAGCAAAAACTAAGTTACCGCCATAAAAACTCCCCTTATTATAAATCACTGCTATTTGATGATTGCAATGAGTAACTTTGAGTGTTACCTGGGACAATTCACACCGTGGACATGATAGGTGGGAAACAGACAATCTCGGTGGAGATTTCTCTACTGCTCACACGCAATACAAATACTTGAGTTAAGGTTACAAAATATTGATCAATTTTTAATTGAATGATATGAATTGTACTTTGTAGATAAATATCGCTTTGTAAGTATTTATTATTTACTTCAATTATAACATACAGTGCATCCAGGGCCGGATTTACCATAGGGCCAGGGCCTAGGGCCCCCAAAAATTGCCCTGTGCAGTGTGCATCTTCCATTTTAGCCGAAAAAACACCATGTTTTGGGCCAAAATAGGGTTACAAAATTGCAAACTTTTGCGCGCTTCACGCGCACTGGCCCATAGCAAAATTCAGATTCAATTTGGGCTAAAATAGGCCTAGTCTAAGATTGAAATGTCCTAGTAAAATCTAAACACTTGGTCACTTAAGTGAAGCCTACATGCCTTCCTCACGGTGCATTGGGGGCCTCCAAATTTTGGCCTGGCCCAGGGCCCCCAAAAAGGTAAATCCAGCCCTGTGCATCCCTCAGAATTGAGTATTGCTGCACCTTGAATATCAACAAGGCGAGGCGAACAAAAGTGCTAGTGATGAACGTGAAGAAATTGTATTATATACAGTGCTTCGTGCGAGTAAAAATAGCATCAGCAAGTATGGAAGCTGGGTGCTAGCGAGTCCGTGCCGAAATGCTTCTACGGACGGAGCTGCAACGAGGGATGGAGGAAGATCATTCCATAGCTTGATGGTATATGGAAAGAACGATAATTGGAAAGCTAGAACTCTTGCACGCTGGTGGACGAACTTATGACTGTGGCCTCTCAGTGAGTCAATGTTCCTGTCACTTCTGATGGAAAGGTAGTCAGCAGCTGGAATATCCACTATGGATGCTACAATTTTGTAACACATCACCACCTGCGATCTCATCCTCCGTTGGTGTGTAGTGTATCCCACTGCAGTGACTGAAGCATGTCAGTGACGTACGCTACTGGTACGGCGATAATCACTAGTTACAAATCGTGCTGCCCGTACAGCTTCTAGACTCTGGATATTTCGTCCTTGGTAAATGCAAGCAATTGTGACACTGTGTCATGAATAGCTGCCTCATATCAAATTCTGTATAAGTGTTCATCCCATGTTTTATATATATGGTGTACACAGTCAACAATGGGAGGTCTTTTGTTTGTTTATTAGGAAAGGTCAATGTCTCAATACTCTTTCATTTTCAACTGGATAATCTTTGTTTAAAAGTTACTTGCCCGACTGAATTTGAATTTGAATCGTCAAAATTATTAACAAAACGATTATAACATCAAAAGTAAACCATGATCCGATATATCCGAACAAACTTCAAGACAAACGTCGCACAATGATACCAACTTTATTACAATTATTCCTGTTCAATAGTGTCTACAAAGAAAGGTTGAGAATACTGATGACGTAACCCACATAACCGCTGACGGACAGGGCTGATTCTACTGTCTCACTCTATTCCATAGCATAAGACAATTAATATTTTATCATCATCTACGAAAGGTTTATCAAGTTCTTAACAACAAACCTAGGAACCTGTGCATCTTATGAAATCTAACCATTATTCGTTGTTTGTAACCCGAATCTGAAATTGGGTTACTTTTCATTCACAAAAGAAATTGATAAAGAGAACGACGACCTATCAAACGAACAATGGAACGACCTAAATTTTGCACTTGTTCTAAAATGTCCCGCCTCGACATTTTCGCTTATCGTACGTGACGGCCATATTATTTTTCTTTGCCGTCTACAATCCGTGCATTTATTATAGTGAACTGTTGATTTTGACGCCATCCAGTATTGCTGCAACACGTCATCAATATGATTTTAATATCCTGTCAGAGACATGGAAAAGGGAAAGAGACATAACAACAAGTTCGGACTGTCTTTTTTATCGGGTAAATCCTGAATGAAGCCACATTTTTTGTTGTAGTGGTCTTTGTTTACAATTTACCCCTGGATCATTTTGGATATCGACGTCACAACAGGAGTTTAAGGAAAATGAGATAATGGTACAAAAACAAAATTAAATAGAAGGAGAAGAAAAAGAAAGAAGAAAAATTAAAATTAAAAGGAAGGTTTAGAGAATTAAGTACGACAAGAAAATCATATAAACTAATATAAACATGAACAATGATTGCACTTACGCACTTTTAGGTAAATGTGATAAGGATGCTTAGTATCACATCACACGCACCCTAAAATTACCTGCAATGAATAAATTGCACAATTTGCTTAATAATAAAAACATTCTGCGTCATAAATGCCAATAATTTTATGCCATACAAATTGTCTAGAAACCCAGCAAACACAAAAAACTTGACAGAAAACTTTAAATGTCGGGTTATATAAAGGAAATAAAACTTTTTAACAAAATTCAGAATTGAAAACTTAATGCAAAACATTCCAACATATTAAGTGTTGACAAAATATTTTGTAAAAATGTATGCCAACGAATATTTTCCAGTAAGATTTTGACAACATTTTCAAAAAGTTGTTCTGTCATTCTTTCATATTATAACTGAGTTCATAAGCTCTGCATTGCACTTTTTATTTATGTCAAGACATTTTTATAGCGACATGATACTAGCATAATCTATGATTCTAGGCACACTATGGTTATTCCGTCTGTCCTCAAAACCTATGGGACTTATGGGCAAAATCCGATATTCGAGGGGCAGTCAGTGTGTGTATTAGAGTTGACTTGATTACATAAACACTGTACCTTTCATCACCATCATCATCATCATCTTCCAATACTGTGCAGAAACCTCCGCTGGAGTATACTCGTACATTAGTTGTGCACATTCAAGTAAGTGCCGACAAAGACATGTGCTGATATATACAAGGTGAATGTGCAGCTAAAAAGATGACTGGAAAGTGGACTAGTTAGGTGAAGGAGACGCCACAAACTCTGGACTTGAAGACGTCTAGGGTTGGTGACTCAACAACTGCATGGGGCAATGCATTCCACAGACGGATAGTGTCGGGGAGAAAGAGCCTTGCAGTAAAGCTGTGCGGGAGAATGGAACATGGAACCTCTGAGAGTTGCCCCTGGTGGTGGTGTTTGAGGGTATCAGCTGGCTGTCAGGAATTTCAATGAGATGGTTGACGATTTGATACATCATGTTGGCTTTGGAGATAACTCTCCGTTGTTGTAGAGATTCCCATTCGAGGTCATGCAGTCAGGATGTAACACTGCTTTCTCGAGAATAATCGTTCATGACATACCTGCGTTGCACAGACTCTACCTCGGTTATATTTCTCTTGGTGGTATGATTCCATACGCAGCTGGTATACTCAAAAACTGGTCTGACAAATGTGTTGTCACGGGGACAACAGCTCAAGTTGTGCCGTCGTTGCTTTCTCGGGAATAATCGTTCATGACATACCGGGCAGCACTGCGTTGCACAGACTCTACCTCGGTGATATTTCTCTTGGTGGTATGATTCCATACGCAGCTGGTATACTCAAAAACTGGTCTGACAAATGTGTTGTCACGGGGACAACAGCTCAAGTTGTGCCGTAGGAAACCAAGGGATTTCACGCCTTTCTTGCTGGTGCAGTCTGTTTGTCTGTTCCAGGATAAGTTGTCAGCGAATTCAACACCCAGGTATTTGGCAGATGGGACTGCCTCCAGATGATGGTCATGGATAGAATATGTAGAATTCACTGGCTTGCGGCGTTTGGTAATATAATGCGAAGACATTTCTCGGGGTGGAACTCCATCAGCCATTTCCTTTACCATGCTTGCAAGGCGTCAAAATCGTTTTGGAATTGGGTTACGTCATCGGTGTTGTTGATACCACGTTAAATAACGCTGTCATCAGCAAACAGTCTTACATGGGAGTCAACTGAGATGCAATCTGGGAGGTCGTTAATATATGCCAAGAAAAGAAGTGGGCCCAGGACTGTTCCTTGTCTTTCAAACAACACATGTAAAAATATATCACACACTTGATTACGTAACATCGTTATCATAAAATCAATGGTCTACAGTCACTGGCTGAAAATGAGTCGTTTTTGTTAAGGGAAATAAGGGGCTGAAATGAGGTATTTCTTATCATTTTGAGATAATTCAGTCCAATAACATATCAAATCGAGAGTCTGTTCGAATGTTTAGTACCTAACCATAGAATAAAAAAGGGTTCTTTCCAGTTTTATTGGTTGCCATCTTCTCCTCTGTCTCTTTCATTTTTTGCTTCAAAATGTCCTACCCATTCGATTTACTTTGGACACCAAAAGAGCACATAGGACGATTCTTTAACATGTTTATAGGCGAGGGATCAAATCAAAATTCGATCGCCGGTTCCGGGCGGTTCCGTCCGGTTGGAGCCGGTTTCTGTTGTTCTAAGCAATGGAACGCGGTTCAACCGCCGGTAACCGCCGGTCAACCGCCGGTCGAGTTTTAATTTCACCCCTAATAACAGTCAAAATAAAAGTTTATTTATTACTACCGCAATACTACTTCATTGTTAGCATATCGGTATCCCTACACATACCTTAAAATCTCCCAAACAACCGGATTGTATTGGGCCAGTCTGGGATTTAAAAAATCCATTCTCTTTTGCAAACTGACTGGATCTCTGTATACGGGACCGACGGTTTAAAGGAAAGATCAGCATCTAGTGCATTTACCCAATTTCCAATGTACCATGGAGAGGACTAACAGGGGAAGTATGTGTCAATGGCGTACCGTGGCCGGAAATTAAATTTTGCCCCCCCCCCCTTCCTCAACAGCCCGAAAAGGTTGACCCCAAAAAATTTCGGTCGTTTGAAAAAGTGAAAAAAAAAGGATTATTATCATTCTTCTTCTGCCGCCCTTCGTTTGCCCCCCCCAAAGCCCCCCAAAAAAAAATACGCGCATGTGTGTGTAACTCAGTTTGCAGATTATGGCAATTTAATATGTCCACACTTTTTCAAGCCAATACCCAAGGAAGTTATATTTGAAAACAATGTGAACAATACTAGATGATCCAGCATTAACGGCCTCTACAATCGATAGACACTCACTACGACCTTCTTCCGTATACCTTTTGAACCTCCGTCACCGGCTTCTTATTACAGTCATAAAATCTAGGCTTTCGTGGAATCATTGATCTATACTATGCTAAAACATGTATGTCCCCAGCCCGTCGAAACTTGTATGTCAGACATGACATGAGGTTACTTCTCGCCAGATGTGCTTGAACGCAATCTAATAGTAATTGTAAAGCTTATTAAAAATCACTTGGCGACAATTTGAAGTGTACTTAGATATCTTCGGTACCCGATTGGCCACAAGCATTAAGTTATATATTTGAATGGCGCATGTATTAACAGTAACTGTCGTTAAGATTGTACCATATTTTGGGCGTATGTGATGCAAGTGAGTCTGATTTTTGATAAAAATATGCTGATAGCTAATTACCTCTAGAGACTATAGAATGTGTTACATCCTGACAATTTCGGTTTGTCAGATAAAAAAATCCTGACAATTTAGGCCAAAAAACCTAATGAAACGTTTAACACATTCAAAGTGCATGGAAAATTGTGCGCCAATATTATCCCAATAAAAGGAAAAAAGATTTTTAAACCTTCTTATAAGAAAACCGCAAGAAAAATGGGATCTCGTTGGCGCATCACGTTATTGTGGTTTAGATCTTTGGTGAAAGATTTTTATGGTCTTATATAAGATCCCATGAAAATATGTCCACATTAAAGAACACCAAGGCCCTGAAACAAATGCACATATAAAATTGTCGGGATCATCTTGGCGCAAGATCACAGGTCCAAACTGTCGTTTTAGTTACAAGTTTCCATTTACTGTGAATGTGTTAATCGTTTCATGAGGTTTTTTGGTCCAAAATTTCAAGAATTTTTATCTTACAAACCGAAATTGTTGGGACGCTAAAAATGTGGCTACAGTATCTTGAGGTAACATGCTATCAACATTATAGGCCTATATTTTTGTTATGTACCACTTGTATCAGCGACAATGACTGTTAAAAGAATAACTTGTATGTTCATTATTGTGTAACAGTTTGTGGGTGTTAATGTATACTAATCTGCACCTTACCAAACTATTTTGTATCACCTTCTTGATTTTCCAGGATAAGTATTCATTCAATATATACTTAATATTACAGGCACAACATAAATATTTCCAGTATAGTAAACGTCCAAATGAGGTCATTTGGATCAAAACAAGGAATATTTGGTTATAATAAAATATATAAGCAGTTGTTGTCTCTGACTCTCTCATTTTGCTGTCGTACCCTTAGTTCAACCTGCTTATATTCACATCACATATTGTTAGAAGAGAGACTACTAACTCTTTGCAACCTTGCATATACCTTCAGGAAAAACGAGTCTAACCTATTCATATAGGATATGTCTATGTTTGTTTTCTAAAATATTTTGAAGAAAATGACACAGTTTTGGCGGTATGTACAGCACACTTTCTAGTATTTTAATCTTATCTAAACTCAACCAAAATGCCATTGATTTCAATGCAAAGACCATTGATGTGTTAACTGTAATGGTTACTGGAGGCATAATGATAAGGTGTCAGATGCTCAGAACTGAACATTTTACCGGAAAGACACAGGCATAATAGGCTACGTTTAGCATCTGCGAAATTACTGAAGGGGCGAAAACTAGTCCGCGTCAATCAGACACCCCTTGCTTTAGGGGCGGTGCAATAATTATGTGTACCCATGGGCCGGGTGGTGAATTATAGGGGGCAAAGATTTTTGGCAGGCCAAAAAGGGGAAGGCTTTTTGGCAGGTCGAAAGGGGGGGTCAAGCGATTTTGGCAGGTCGAAAGGGGGTGATTTTGGTACAGATATTTGGGCCACCATTTCTATTTTACGCCCTAAAATGGGGTAGGAAAACGTTAGGAACAAATATGCAAAACTTCCTGATATGATAAGACAATTTATGGTTTTAAATTCGGGTTCCGCAAATTTTTGCATGTGTAAAGGGGGGGGCAAAGAATTTTGGCACATCAAAAGAGGGGCAAATGTTTTTTGGCACGTCAAAATGTGGGGGGAAATTTGGGCACGACCAAGGGGGGGCGAGCGATTTTTGGCAGACCATTTTGAGAATCACCACCCCGGGGTACACATAATTATTGCACAGCCCCTTATATATATATCAATATTACTTGCAAAATATACATATCATACTTCTGAATGTGGTTCCAAGAAACGTTTTCCAAACATAAGTGGGTGCAACAGGTTTTGCCGTGTAGCAACTATAGACTTTGAGTTTGAGTATCATTATTATTCAGTTTTTAAAGAAAAAAACATAGTATGCATTATCTTCTCTGCTATTGAGTCCCACTAAGTGCTCAAAAACAATTGAATAATGAAAATCAAACGGGTAAATACCTAAAGAAAAGGAAATGCCCTAACCCTAATTTCATTGAATTCTAACAAGAAGGATTACAATAACGTTGGTGATTATAAAATCCGTTTGCGTGTTACCATTCCAGAATGATATTTGGTCTTTATCGTGTACAGATCCCCTAAAGAACAAAGAACCATCTTCAAGAATCCGGGTTGAAACGTGTTTTTATACCTTATTCATGAATCACAATCACTAATGACGTACTTGGCAATAACGCAGGAAAAGTGCACCCGAATGCAAAGTAACAACATAAGACATGTAGCAAGAATATTTGAATCGGGTTAATCATACGAGTACAGCGACTCGTACACTAAATTAACGATATCATACTTTTGGTTTTACTATCCTTTACCGTGTGACAGACAACAGGCAGGTCTAATATTTTGAGTAGTAGATGCTGGCTTATTCTTTATCAGATAAACATTATATTAACAACTATAAACTATTCCAAAGAGCCAAAATGCGCAATATTTTCAAAAATTGTATTCACCTATTGCTATGGTAGTTAATCCTACTATATCATCACTAACTACAGCGAATTGGCTACCTTTCAGAAGCAAGGTAAAATGCAGCCAATTGGATACCTTTCAGAAGCAAGGTAAAAGGTAGCCAATTGGGTACCTTTAAACATCAACTTACATTAAAATCACATGTTTGGTAAATTTTCTCTATAAAATAATATTTTATCTGGACATTTTTGAAAGAGAACAAATACATAAAATGTCAAAAATATATCCAAATTATATCCAAATGGTTGCAGACATTACTACAACGGAAATACTTTTGATTCAGTTTTTGTTTAAAAAAAGTTCGAAAACAGACCCCAGTGCTTAATTTTTATGAGCCTTTTTTGTACTTTCTTTGTAATACAATATGCTCTCCATTTACCTTTTCAAGCTTAACTTTGCACACTTTAAGTTACTCATGTTATATATTAGTGCATATAGTATAATTGTCTCAAAAACCAAAAGGATTCATTCATCTCTCCTTGCAGTTGTGATATTCCATGGTTGTACCAAACAGACACCAACATTTACTTACTTTAACTTACACAATTTGTATCCATGTGCAAATCGCATCATATGCTTAAAAGATTGATTAATCTGCTTGATTATAATTCAAACTTATGCGCCTGTCACACTACACCGAATAGGTCTTCCGTACAAGAAACGGATGGTATTTTAGTAAATCCGTTGTTGTTCGTCAATGATCGTTTTATGTTCTTTTTATGTCCTGCTATCATCCGCCAAATGCGTTTCGTGTTAGGTGATGTTCGTTAATCCGTCGGCAAGTTTTGTGCATGCAAAAACTTGAAACGGAGTGTACCGAATACACATGTTCGGTATTTATCCGATGTGTGTTCGTATGGTGCTGCATATTGCCGGGGTTTGTTCGCTCTTCTTTCGTTCATGTTCGTTGCACTCGGCCCGTGTTCGTTGCAAATACGTTCCTGTGAGGCCTTCACCACCGGATAGCATATTTTTGCATTCGGTGATGTACGTTGACACATACCGTCTTAGTGTCACACTACACCGGATCGGTCTTCCGTATAAGAAACGGATGGTATTTTAGCAAATCCGTTAGTGTTCGTCAATGTTCGTTTTATGTTCTTCATATGTCCTGCTATTATCCGCCAAATGCGTTTCGTGTTAGGTGATGTTTGTTTAGTCCGTCGACTATACGTTTCAAGTTTTGTGCATGCACAAAACTTGAAACGGAGTGTGTCGAATTCACATGTTCGGAAGTTGTCCGATGTGTGTTCGTACTGTTCTGTATATATCCGGGGTATATATACCCTGGGTTTGTTCGTTATTCTTTCGTTTATATACCGCAGGTGTTTGCAAGGTTTCGCAGGCGCTTGTGCCGGATGTAGGCCTATGGCGAACATGTGCATCGATCATGGGATGGGGGGGGGGACTTTCTGAAGGGTGTGTGACGCAATATCATACCCCCCCCCCGTACTTTGGTGACTAACAAGTAGAAAAAAGGGGGAAAGGAGAGAAAAAAAGAAAAGAAAGTGTGAAAAATTGAGAGAAGAGAAGAGAAAAAGTTAAATTGCGCGTAATTTAGTAGGCCTATGCATGTAAGTAGTAATGAGGGAGGGGCACTTTCTGAAGGGTAGAGGACGCAATATCAAATTCCTACCAGTTTTAGTGATTGACAAGAAAGAAAAAAGAAGAGAAAACTTAGAAAAGGTACGTTGTACGTTATTGAGTAGGCCCAGGATAGTAGTAAGCCTACGTATAGGCCCGTGATTATTATAGGCAGTGCTTAAATGTGGTTCCTTGGCCCAAAAGCCTGTGAAAATTAGGCCTACTGCCGGCCCGTCGATATGTAGGGCCCGTGACATTTTGTCACCAAAGTCAGTATTTAAGACGGACTTAGGTCTATTACTGACTTCAACATATCAATCCATGCATGCTTTACCTGAAATTACGAGTCTGAATTCTTATATCTAAGTGTCAGTGTAACATTTTAAATTTTGCAAATTCAGTTCGGGCCTTCTTTGTTTTTTGTTTAAGGTAATAATAGTGTAAAAATGATGCACCAAAAACAATTTTCCAAATTTTCCATTTTTAAAACTCAATTTTTACACAATAGGCCTAGGCCTAATAATGTAAATAGGCCCTAAAGTCCCCATGCAAATGGCTTCAATTGGACCTTCATTTTGAAAAATGGACAAGTCTTCCTTTTTGCTTCTGCTATGGACATCCAAGTGTTATTTTTAAAACAATTGTTTACATTATACAATAATGGTGAAAACTTTTCAATGGCTTCAATTAGGCTTTCTTTCACCAATTTGCGGCTGCTTCAAACTAAAATAGTACCCAATAATAGTGCTAAAATTGATCCAAAAAATGACAAATGGCTTCAATTGGGCCTTCATTGTCCTTCAAGGTTTCTCACCTCTATTGCCCCCGGACACTGGTTGCCCTGATATATCAGATTTGTAGCCCTTTTGTACTTATTAGCCAATATTTGACCATTTTCGTCAAAGTTTTCCCCCTTAAAAGTTGTCTTTCCCCACTTTGTTCACCCTCTGAAAAGGTGCTTGCTACGTCACTGCCTCCAAGGGGTCAAAACCCTCTCAAACACCCTCTCCTCCCCCACTTTTCTGATAGGGTGGACGTCCCTGTTGGTGCCACATGCGACGGATTCGCCGGTCATTTGTCGGACGTTGAACGATTGAATATAAAACGCCTGCAGGATTATTAGCGGCCACAACGCATAGAGAGACGAACGGGAATCGGACCCCCAAATCCGCACATTTGTCGGACGTTGACCCCCCAAATCCGGTCATTTGTCGGACGTTGAACGATCGCATATAAGACGCCTTCAGGATTATTAGCGGCCACAACGCATAGAGAAACGAACGGGAATCGGACCCCCAAATCCGATCATTTGTCGGACGTTGAACGATCGGATATAAGACGCCTGCAGGATTATTAGCGGCCACAACGCATAGAGAGACGAACGGGAATCGGACCCAAAATCCCACCGAATCTTCTGCCGGACTGGTGATTTTTCCACCGAATAAAATATTTTTGTATTCGGTGATGTACGTTGATCCAGTCCGTCGTAGTGTGACAGACCTATTAGCTTTTAATAAATCATTGGAATGTTAAACGTTATCATGTTAACGTATGTACATTGATTTCTGCTACTTGTACGTCAAGGGGATAAAAATAAAGAACCACTGAAAAATATTCTGCATGTTTGAATGTATTTTACATAATTCTAATTTGTATTTTTCCAAATTACTGTTTGCATCTGGTTATGAGAGTACAAGCACATGAGAGGAAAAGCGAACAATCGGTTTCCCCTTGAGTAACCTCTCTGTACCAGTTTACAACTCGTGCGGATATTCCATATCAAGCATGTTTAGGGCACAATAACACTATTAGACCCCTATTACATATAGGCAATGAATACCATCGCAGTGTAATAGTTATAAGAGTTGTAGTGAATTGAGATGTCAATGTCCTGGAAATGTTCTCATTTTCAAGGACACAATTCATCATTCTATATTTGTAAATTGTCTTTAAGGGGGTACTACACCCATTGAATTTTGTTCGCATTTTTTTGCATTTTGTGAAGAAATGAGAAAAAAATTGGACATAGTAGTATGCAAAATGAAGGGGTAAATCTTCTCGTTCTATTGGTGGCATCGGTATCAATGTAGCTTACATGCTTTTACAGGTAGAAGCCAAAAGGTGGTACATCACCAATGTTTTAAATTCACTTCATTTTGGAAAGCTTACTATCAACGGATTTCGTTAAAATTTTGGATACATGTTGCAAACGCATTAGAGAAATAATGTTGATATGTAAAATGGGAATAAGTGGTTCTTGATGACTTCATGAACTTGGTGATTTTCAGTGCTCCACACCTATCAACAAACGAACTGGTTAAAATGCTTCTATTCTCAATGTTAAGCTATATTTTGTATTTTTAACTAGCGACATTATTTCCCTGAAACCTAATTAAGCCATAGGTAAAAAGTTTCCACAACCAAACTACAGTTATGTTGAAAAAATTGCATTTCTCTTCACCTATACCATCAGATTAGCTAGTTTTTCGTAAGCTTCATTTTTGTGATTTTGGTACCAATTTTACCTTTGTCTAGTTGAAATGGATTGGACAAACCAATCTAAATTGTACTCACCATTAACATCCATTCCCAAGAAATGTTATTATGTCCATCATAGCATTATATATCCAGTAAAAAGACAAACTAGACCAAATATCGAATTGGGGTAAAATTTGACCTCAACCAGGTGACATATAACCTGACCTATGATGACCTATAACCTTAAAGAAATCTCTTTTCCAAACAACACATGATAGAGACATGTTAGTATTAAATTTGCTATACCATTCATTGAGGAAGAGATATAGTTGATCACAAGTCTGAAGATGGTATAACAAAGGATATAATTTAATAACCCGGGGATACTGACCAAAAGAACATATTCTTCACTCATACCTCCCGACACTGAGATCCCCCACCGGGGACCCCTCACACAAACAAAGAAACATACCAAAACACAATAAATTAGCATTAATTGTCGGTACTGTTATTGATCAGAGCACTACTGTAATGCTCCATGATTACCATTATGTTAAACATAATGAATCCATTGTCTTAAATTACTACATTGATCAGTAGATTTGAATCTATTACAATAGGACAGCCTACACAGAATACGAACGCAGCAACTAGGGAGCTACGAAAACTCGAAAAACTTGAACTGTTTATTATTATTAATATTTTGTATTATTAATAAAGAACAAGAAAATTTGAGAACGTAGATTGGCCCAGCCTAATCACCCCATGCCAATCTGGTGTTCGATTCTCCCTCCCGCCAAAATTTCACGTGCCAAAAGACCTTCCCATCCAGAATACTAACCAGCCGTTGACCACAGCAAAAAAAAAATATATAAAAATTGTGTGTTGTAGGCTCCAGCTACCGACGTGAAGTGATCTAGCCCCGGAACAACCCTTCACAATCTCATTCCCGATGACGTAATCGTGAAGAAGTTTAATTTATTCTAATTCAACGAGGGCAGTATCAACCGAATAAATTTCCAATTCTTGTTCAATGAACTTGTAGTCTCCCAATAATTTCAGACCAGTAGATGGAACTGATGAAATAAACATTTACCAGTTCATAATGCATAGGTCATTGGACTAAGTGGGGCTTGTTTCAGTCAGACAATTTATATACTAATGAAAATAGTCAGGCGGCTTTTGGGGTGTTAAAACATAGATTCCCTTTCTCCATAATCTCCAACGACGAACCGCAAAAGTATGAATACTCCCTTAATATGTTTATAAATAAACACAGACCTTTTCCGACTTCATTATTTCTGAAGTCCAAAGTATACAAAACTGGATTTTTGGAAAGGGTATGAGACGAAGAATCCTATGGTAATTTAAACAAACAATTTCAATTTCGTTAGAAAAAAAAAACACTTTTGTCACGATGTTTTTGTGACAACATACAAAGAGTCAGTTCGGAGTAGGATTTTCAGTTAGCTTTTCATTTTCAAAAATACTGAAAAATATGTGCAAAAAGCATTTCTGATCACACTATTATTTTCCTACTTTCATATGCAAAAAGTTTATCTCTGCTTGAATATCTTGAGTTATCTTGTCAAAAGTTAACTCTGAGATATCGACGTTTTAGTTTTTAGCTTGCGAAAGCTCTATTTGGTGCATGATCTTAAAGGCCCATTCAGCAATTTGCTCATTGGAGGAATGTAAGTGTGCACCTTAACTTATATGGGGCAACATAGCCTTCTAGTGGTTAGTCTGAAAGCCGTGTACTAAAGACAATAGAAGACATTTTACATGAATCTGTAATTTACCTGCATGTATTTGAATCTCCCTTCAACTTGGCCACTACTGCTGTTTTCTTCGGGTTTTACTAAATTTGTCATTTCAAAAATAATCTAATGACAAATTGAATGCACTTTTAGGCAATTTAAAAACAAATTTAATGTTGTTACACTCACGCTGGGATCGCTGAATGGGCCTTTAATTTGCATTATTTTGCACCAATTAATCCAAAATGTCTGAAGACTCTACTAATACTATGGCACGGTTGATGAATCTGCTTACATCACAAGCTTTTGGAAGTGTCTTTAGGGTGCAAGCATCTCAGTCCGAAACGTCCTCAGTCCGAACGATCGTCAATCAAAATATAATAATAATAAAATGCAATTTTGAAAGGCTTCCAGGTTGTCAAGTTGGGTGATAATGCAAACTTGTGATGTGTGCACAATTCCAGGAGCTAATTACTCACCTTTGCTGATGCCAAGGTCGTGCCCATCAACTATAGAAGACAACATAAAAGAATGGACTGGTCTGAACTTGATCACTTCACAGAGTACTGCTCTTTCTCCAATCAATGATGACCATTCTCTCATGGTTCTCAAGCGCATCAGCCTTGATTCTTTCAAGGAATAAGTTGAAAAGCGTTGGTGATAGCAGGCATCCTTGTCTAACCCCCACTGATGTTCAAAACCAGTCGCCTATGCTTCCATTTGCCAACACTGCACTCATGGCATTACTGTACAGCTGTTCGATGGTACGCACTAGTGTTGGGCGGATGTTATAGGTTCTCATAGCTGCCCAGAGCGCAGCATGCCACACCATATCAAACGCTTTCTTGAAGTCAATGAAGACATGGTATAGATCCTGCTGGTGTTGGAGATATTTTTCACATAGTATTCTAAGATTGAATATCTGTTCAGTTGTGCTCCTTCCTGCTCTGAAACCTGCCTGTTCTTCAGCAATGATGTTCTCTGCCAGAGGTTTCAGTCTGTTTAAGATGAGTCTTAACATTATCTTGCTGGCCGGGTGGCTGATGAGGCTGATTGTCCGATAGTTTTGACAAAGCTGGAGGTTTCCTTTTTGGGGAGCGTGATCACTAGTGACTGTGTCCAAGGTGTATGCCAGTTGCCTGTCTTCCAAATGTTGTTGCATATCTTAGTAAGTACATCAATAGCTGCATCACCTGCTGCTTGAACAAGCTCACTTTGAATGTTGTCTATGTCTGATGACTTCCCCCCTCCCTTTTTTTCAGTGCTTTCACAGCAACTTCCACCTCTTCTTGCAATATCTGGGTAATACTGTGGGCAGTCTAGGATAGATGCCTCACCTTGCAATTCATAGTTGTACAATTGGGAGCAATATTGTGTACACCTGCTAAGGATCTCCTTTTCTTCCACTAGACACTTCCCGTCCTTGCCCTGGATAGTGGCAGATCTGCTGTTCTTTACAGTGGTTAGGTTTTTTACCAGTTGATATGCCATTCTACTATTGTTCTTGTTCAGGCTGGACTCCACCTCTTGACACTGCTGACCAATCCAGTTTTCCTACGCTCTCTTAATGCCGTTCTTAACCAGCTTGTTGGCCTTCCTGTATTCTCTCGCACCATCTGGATTGTATCGCTTACACTTGAACTCTCTTCTCCTATCGCAGAGCTTCAGCATTTCCTTTGTGCTCCATGGCTTCTTTACATGGCAGTGTTTGCTTGCCCAGAAGCTCGGAGGCAGTCTTAGTTAGAGCAGTATTAAAGGTGTCAGTTAAGGAGTCCAAATCCAGATCTGTATCATTCAGGCAGATCAACGGTGCAAATTTCCCTCCGATGTTAGCTGCAAATTCATTCTTTTGACAAACTTGACCCTGATTTGCTTGGGTTTCTTGGATTTTTCAGTCTCACTCTGAAGGTCATCATCAGAAGATCATGGTCGCTTCCTACGTCAGCACCTGGAAAGCTGCGGGTTCTTGCAACATTAATACCAGAGCCAAAACGATTTTTGACCAGGATGTAGTCGATCTGGTTGTGATGATTTCCATCGTGGCTGTGCCATATCCATCTTCTAGAGGCCTTATGTTGTCCAAGGGTGTTGACTACAAACAGGTTGCACTAATACCTGTGTATGTCTGCGATCATTGATTGAATACAATACCGCTCTTTTCAATGATACTAATTATTCTACAGAATTACGATCCAGGTCTTTATTCCTGTTATTTGACATCTATGGTTCAGCGCATAGGTGCCGCGTGAACGTTAGAGCGCAGGGCGATATATTTAAAAATTGTATTCATCTATTGCTATGGGAGATTATTACGTCACTTCTACGGCGAATAGGACTGTAAGTACTCTGGTGTGTGGATGTTTGGGGTGGGTGAGTGTTGTTGGTGCGTTTGCGAGTGATGAGCAAGTTTCGAAATGATAATTCAAATTATTTTCTCTAGGTCTACGTGCACGAACCGTGTATTGCGTATAGTGCCATCATATTATTTTGTTTGTATTCCTTGTACCATAATTCTCATTTAAAATCTGTCAATTTGAACACAAACCAATAAAGCATAAACGTGAATCCTGGTTTCCATGTCATCTAAATTGCCTCCGATTATCTTTTTAGACAGTCTTTATTTCCAGACGCTTCCTCCCTTGTATCAATAAATAAAAGGAGACATTGTGACCCTGTATATCCAGGTATATTTTCTTCTTTCATTAGGAAGGTGTCGTCTCACTTTGTTCCTAACTGATGGCTATGACAGCCAGAAATGACGGGTCTTGTATAAAATGAGCCTGTCACTATAACCCATATCAACAGGGTATATTTCTCCATTCAAAGCTTTAACCCTTACGCAGTGGTTTGGAACTACATGACATTTCTATCAATTTCACTTTTAACCATTTGATATGCCTTGTCGAGAAACATAATTTGTAATATAAGTGGAACATTTTTGTGTTGGTTTAGCAGTTCTTCAAGTAATGTAATGAAATGGAAAGTTTAATTTTGTTCAGATTAACCCCTTTTTTAATTTCCATCATTACCTCCATCATTATCAATAATATAATTATGGTATTTTTGCTACTACTTGTTATTACTGCTATGCTCATATATGTAACTGAGCATGTAAATGGTTCTCATTTGATTCTTTTCCTAAATCTTTCACAGCCCTATAAGTTCAATACCACTAATTATCTATTACACCAGTTTCAATGGGAAAATGGCTAACATGGCTATTTTTTTATATTCAGAACTCTCACAGTTAAACGCCACCAATATTAGGTGGAACTAGATACTTTAGATGTCAAATGATCGAAAACACAACATAGGTTGACCCGTAAACACCTTAAAATGGAGTGCGTTCTCAAAGCTGAAAATTACAATCAAGTAGGGCGAATATTTACTCAAAACCGATGCCGTGCGGATAAATTTTGGTAATATTATAACAAAAAGGTCATATAAGGAGAGAAAATATACCATTACAATAGTTCATCGTCGTATTTCCATGGATCGCTCAAGCCTAATAGTGATATCCCAGCAAACACAAAAACGTTTTAAAAACGTTTTAAATAAGTTATATTTAGGCTTTTGGTTTCAGTAAAAACGTTTTAATAACATTAAAATGTCGGGTTGTATAAAGGGCATGATAACGTTTTAAAACGTTTTGTATGAAAACACACTACAAAAATATTTGTTAGATGTTTTCAAAAAATGTTATTGTAAACTATTTTTAAAAACATTTTTACCAAATATTTTGTCAATACTTAAATAACATTATGTTAAAATATTTGAACCCAGCAAACACAGAAATGTTCTTAAAATATTTTTTTCAAAACCTTATAATAACATTTAAATGTCGGGTTATATAAAGGTCATGAAAACGTTTTTAAAACGTTGCTGCAAATATTTTGTGCAAACATTTTTCGCAAAATATTTGTTCAACCCCAATAACATTCTGTTTAGAATGTTTTGTATCAAGTTTTCAAGAATGTTTTTGGAATGTTATTAAAACGATTTTATACCCTTATATAACCCGACATTTAAACATTTTCTGTAAAACATTTGTGTTTGCTGAGCAGTAGATTATCAGAAAATGTTTTTTAAGGTTATGAAAACGTTATATACTCTTAATATACCCTTTATATAACCCGACATTTACACGTTTTCTGACAACCTTTTATAACCTTTTGCGAATGATGTCGAAAACGTTTTGTGTTTGCTGGGATATAACTTAACACCTTAAAGCTGCACTTCAACCCGGAGATGTCTATTGCAGTATATTTAATCTTTTTTATCTTAAATCTGTGCACACATAAAGTGGAACGGCGTGACAAATGGTGATACAGGCTGATTCAAAATGAAGCAGGCCTTTTGTTTGAGGTGCTTGTTCCAAACATGAATTATACTCATTTGAATAAAACCACTCAGTTTTGTAGCTGCAGACGGTTCCACTTCCCATGCATTAAGTCATGCAGATCATGGTAGTGTATTGACTGGTATGGTGCGATATTCAAATGCAAAATAAAGTTGTTTGACAGTTGTAGTTTTGATCAACAATGCCTAGCGGGATTTTTCCACTTCAATTTTACCATATGCAATATGGCACTTCAATCAGGGCAACAAAGTTTCATGAAACTAAGAGTCACCGTGGAGTTCATCATCTCTTTCGAACATAAAACGAACATTGTCAAACAACAACGGATTTACAAGATTATCATCCGTTTTTTGTACGTAGGGCCAATCCGGCGATGTGTGACCAAATGGTGACAGGGGCATTATCTCATATGCGCATAAGTATAACGTATAACCTAGATAGTAACCGAACATCACTTTAAACACGCTCTATAACTTCATTGCGTCATCGGATCACATGGGATACATGCATCCGCAGTGATATTGCTTTGCTAGATTTTGTTAGTTTTGGCATGGTTTACGATTAATGACCAAACCACGAGAGGTGTCGTGTCATCGTAGAAATATCGTCACTCTTCAACGAGACTGCAAAGTCACATCACAAATAAAACACTGGATCTGCTCAGTGAGATTGGTAAATAAGCAACTGGCGTGACTATCACGAAGTAATGTATGTTACTTGGAGTAAGACTGAGTAATAGTTAACACTATTTCAAGATACAGATGATAATTAAAACTTTTGATACAAAAGCAGACGGATCATGGATGTCGAAATCAAATTTGATTAATTCCAATGTTGTGGTACTTGGCAATGGTAGTGCCAGACCTGATACATTTCAATTTGTAAAAGCTATTATAAATCATTGTTAGCTTTTAGATAACATACACTGCAACGTTTGAACGCTGTGAACTACTTATTGAATGCTACAGTATTTAAGTTGTTTCTGGTAGGTAGGAGTAGTGACCCATTTCTTTTGTGTCTCTTAATCGTGAAAATTGCACAACGTATATAGTAGACCTAAAATTGATGATAAACATACATGTATAAATATAGTGACGCGATTTGTTGACAACAAGTTCCTATAACAACAAAAAAAGTTTTTAACCATGATTGGCAACATTTGGATCCAAACTGACGGAGCCTTGCAATCAACCTACATACTCTCTCACTCACTCACTCACTCACTCACTCACTCACCTTCTCAATCACTCACACATACCCCTACAACTACGACATAGAAAGATGTCGTTCTTTCATCAAGAAAAGAGTGAACATAACGGTAAGAAATGCAAATGTTACCAAAAAAACTTTCAAACCAAATTGAGAAAGAATATTATCTGTTAGGAAATGAGATATAAGTTTAGTATTATTCTTTCAACTGTTTTTCTGATAATAGCCTGAACAACAAGAAACAAACAAGGAAGTCAAAACCAATAGAGCAGACGAAGGAGAATAACGAAAATAATTAATTAGGGAAAACAGCATGATGCGTGTAAACAAGGAACTATAATGTAGAGAATATATTATTTAAAGGAACATAAATTGCTTATATTTATAAAACTCGCACACGAATGATTTGACTCCATATCAACCAAATATATTTGGAAACATAATATGCCGAAGTACCTTATGGGGGACAATTGTAAGACAATATGTGACCGTCTACGGCGAATGAGCCGTAAATTCCTCCCCCGGTCAATTTTGTTTTATTTCGTGTTTAAAAAATAAACATCATAAACTTAAAAATGGTATATCATTTGACTTCAAACGATATCCAGAAGCGGAGTTATGGTTTGTTAAACTTTGCTCCTTCAACAAAATTATAGCTTTTTACGTTTTTACATGTGTCTCTTTTTCCACATTGCTGGCAATATATATCAAACAGTCATAATTGGCGGTCATTTCAAATCATCCCCAAGTCAACGAGGTTTAAGAAAGTTCTCTCATTGTTAATTGTTGGTTATGCATACCTGTACAAAATACAATGCCTGGTAACCCACCACTTGAACAGGATTTAGCAAAAGCAAACAAAGACCAGAGCTATTAAAAGTTCTATAGCCGGCCATCTAAGGTAGAAGCTTATTATCCACTTCAACAATAGGATTATTGATTAGTTTTTGACTATCAAAATAAGACGGATGTCGGGCCAGCTTAAGTTATCGATGAATACGACCTTCGTACACATTTTACACCGTAACACAGAATACACTTTAGGGAATTTACGGCTCGTTTGTGCTGCCGGGTCACATATGGTCGAATCCAACCAAAAGTGTCCACGGGCCAAAAATAAAAGTCCGAAATAAAAATGTCTCCACAATTTTTCCTTTTGCCCATTGATTGATGACATATTGGCCTTATAGGAACCAAAAGTGCCATTACTAATCTTGAAAAATAAATCCAGGACGTGTGATAGTAAATGTGATATCAAAACCCAATGTTACCTACGAATACCACTAGGATGCTTTCACTATCGCAATACTAATCAACCTAAAACAAATGGAATATTCCCATTAACGCTTTTTTCGTGTAATGTAGACCACAGGGTGTCAGGAAAATGCTAGCTCAACCAGAAAATATTTGTTTTTATTTCTATAACGCGATCAATATGATCTTTGTCAATTTATGCTAGTTTATTTTTGAAAATGAAGTTTAGGTCAGTTTCTGTATTTTATTTATCAAATGAGTATGAATCAATTTACACATTGTATAAGAACGAGTAGGATATAATATGTGTTCAAGAATATTAGGAATTATACGCATACACCTAACGCTTTATACAATGAAAAGGTGAAGAAACCCGGGTATTCGTAGGTAACATGAGCGATTTAACAATATCTATAATGAGTTTAGAGGTTTAAATTTGGCTATTATGGTAATGAATTAATAAAATGGTAGTTTTTAGATCTCTTTTAGATGGTACGTCCAAATGAATAAATGCTATTACCTTAGATCAAAATTTTTGATGCTTTTAGCAAGATTTTGACCACTTCATTTTGATATACAAGTAGTTAATCAGCAATTTTACATAATAAATAATTGTTGAATGAATCCGTATATGGGTAATAATAGTGTCCTGGGGTACCGCTTAAAGTTTTGACAATTAATTTCCATTGGTAGGGACACTTCATTACACATGTCATGTATTATGCTGTATTCGTAAGTAACATTTCAGTATTTGTAGGTAAGAATTAGACTTTTGGTGGATATCGCAATCAAAACTTCATTTTATAAAGCACTTTGAATGTAATATTTTCTTTATGTGCGTTTATTGATACTTAAGACCCTATCATGTATTAATAATGTCGGTTCACAGCGGTTGAAAGAGGATTGAAGTAAGAAACAAAGGCAATAAAGTGACTTTAATTTGATTAATTGCACACAAATCGCTTAAAACCGTTATTGCAGACTTGTGAAGTCCATCTTGGAGTCAGTTACGTCTTGTGGCCTTTCTTTTGAGGGCAACTACAATTAGCTTTATACCAGGGTCCATCACTGTGTTGTCTAGATCATGAGACAATGAGAACAGTCGTTTTTCCATGGTATTCGTAGCCAACCTTAGCGAAAACGTCAAAAGTTACCTTCGAATAAATGAATTTGGACACAAATTACTCAGAAAACGGAAAGTCGGTAAACATTTAAAATGAAGCACACATGACAGTTGACAAATCCAAGTATTTATCCCTTCTAATCTTCTTTGAATCAGATTTTTCATTCAAATGAGCAGACCGTCGTCTATTTCAGTACATATTTTTCAACAATTAAGCCGTATTCGGTTTTGCATGGTGGGCATGTACGTGAATTCGCAACTTTCATTGACATATGATTTGATAGCAAACATACAGACCTTCGTTATGTACCAATATGGGCATTGGCATGAATGGCGGTGTTTCACAATACTGTCATGATGTCAAATTGCATTCGTAGGTAATATTCGGTTACCAAAATTTACCTACGAATACTTGCTTTTATTGTTGACATCTCAGAAATATTTAAACGCAGGATATTGAAACTTGGTAGAAATAAAGAGTGTATTACCCTGCACCTATTCCTTAACTATTGTTTACTATTCTCTCACTTTGTGGAAATGACACAGCTTTTAACATGTATTCGGAGGTAATGCATATTTTTTACCAAACCTACCTTTGTGCCATTTTGAATTTCTGGCAGCTAAACACAATAATAAAGATGTCCGAATACAATGCATTTCAGTATTGGACATATCAAAGCTTGTATCAATTGCGCATTTATTAGTGATTTCCATTTTTAAAGATATATCTAGTGCTATGAAAAATTGTATTCGTAGGTAATGTAAAAAATACCACTCAAAAATGATCACAAAAATTCATAATTATGTACAAATATGTGAAAAATTGAACAGGCAATCTTTGAATACACACCTTTCAGGAAATCAATTTAGATTCAATCCAATGACTTCTTTTCATAACTGATTTAGATGTTTTTAAAAATACCTTAAGAAATATCTTGAAAAAATGGGTAAAAATAGCATGTTTTGGGGTCTCTGTGTCTAAATTTTTCCCAGAAGGGGTCTTATTATATATGGCGCGAAGCGTATGATCAAGGCGAATAAACACAATATAAAAACGAATGTCAATTGATTAATACTTTTAAGTTATGGCCCTGAACATGCCGTGTACACTTTTGGTTGGATTCGACCATATACAGTTTTCTCCCAAAGTTCTAGGCCGGAGAGAAATTGATCTCTAGTTATCTACAATGGATAATGTTCGTTTCTGTTACAAATGCGCGAAACATTTTGCCATATTAAAGAAACTGCTGAAATATGGAATAAGTTCGGGCGAAGCGCGCAAAATTGGTAATTTTGGGGCTAAAATGGCGAAATATAATGTTAATTTGGTCATATAATGTCAACATTGGGGATGATTGTATGGACAACACCCTGGCAAAATATTGGAGGATTCATCACCCCCCCCAATCTACACCCATGAGCTCATCGTTAACGTGTTATACTTTACAATATAATGGCTATAATGAAGCGTTATATCTCTTCCACAAAAAAGACAAATCGGTCTATTAGACAAAGTAGTGACGTATATTGTTACGGCTCTCCTATTTAATTTGCGTGGTATATCGTTACAGACACATGTAAATGTAAACCCATGTAATTGGTGTTTAAATGATTAATGTTGTCGCGACACTTTATGGCTTGATGCCATGATAGAGCAATACCCGTACATCAATATCGATTTACTTGAGTTGTTTTATATCTTAAAAGCTTAACAAACGACTTCATTATGGAACTATAATAGTAAATTACATCTATAGCTTGTAAAACAAACATCACAATTTTGAATGTTTTGTTACATACTGTATTAAGAATTTTCATTCTGAGCTTCAATTTATACCAGTGACTGAATTTTCAACAAATGAACTTATCTTTAGATCAGTACAAACTTTCACCATTGAAGTCATACATTGAAGTAGCCATTTATATTACATACTATGAATCATATCTACTATGCGTATCCTGCTATGCTTGTCCTTGTGGTACGGATTTGATAGAATTAATTCCACAAACGTGTCATGCAACAGATCCAAATGCACGATATTTGTTTGTCTTTTGGCGTCTTTTGAATTATGTCCATAATGATGAATATCAAAGTAAAGGTTAGCTACAAATGCCGACACAACTGATAACACAGATACTAAACAAACATTCAATCTGATCTGATTCTCAATGATGAACCGTTATTGCAGACTTGTGAAGTCCATCTTGGAGTCAGTTACGTCTTGTGGCCTTTCTTTTGAGGGCAACTACAATTAGCTTTATACCAGGGTCCATCACTGTGTTGTCTAGATCATGAGACAATGAGAACAGTCGTTTTTTCCATGGTATTCGTAGCCAACCTTAGCGAAAACGTCAAAAGTTACCTTCGAATAAATGAATTTGGACACAAATTACTCAGAAACCAGAAGGTCGGTAAACATTTAAAATGAAGCACACATGACAGTTGACAAATCCAAGTATTTATCCCTTCTAATCTTCTTTGAATCAGATTTTTCTTTCAAATGAGCAGACCGTCGTCTATTTCAGTACATATTTTTCAACAATTAAGCCGTATTCGGTTTTGCATGGTGGGCATGTACGTGAATTCGCAACTTTCATTGACATATGATTTGATAGCAAACATACAGACCTTCGTTATGTACCAATATGGGCATTGGCATGAATGGCGGTGTTTCACAATACTGTCATGATGTCAAATTGCATTCGTAGGTAATATTCGGTTACCAAAATTTACCTACGAATACTTGCTTTTATTGTTGACATCTCAGAAATATTTAAACGCAGGATATTGAAACTTGGTAGAAATAAAGAGTGTATTACCCTGCACCTATTCCTTAACTATTGTTTACTATTCTCTCACTTTGTGGAAATGACACAGCTTTTAACATGTATTCGGAGGTAATGCATATTTTTTACCAAACCTACCTTTGTGCCATTTTGAATTTCTGGCAGCTAAACACAATAATAAAGATGTCCGAATACAATGCATTTCAGTATTGGACATATCAAAGCTTGTATCAATTGCGCATTTATTAGTGATTTCCATTTTTAAAGATATATCTAGTGCTATGAAAAATTGTATTCGTAGGTAATGTAAAAAATACCACTCAAAAAATGATCACAAAAATTCATAATTATGTACAAATATGTGAAAAATTGAACAGGCAATCTTTGAATACACACCTTTCAGGAAATCAATTTAGATTCAATCCAATGACTTCTTTTCATAACTGATTTAGATGTTTTTAAAAATACCTTAAGAAATATTTTGAAAAAATGGGTAAAAATAGCATGTTTTGGGGTCTCTGTGTCTAAATTTTTCCCAGAAGGGGGGCTTATTATATATGGCGCGAAGCGTATGATCAAGGCGAATAAACACAATATAAAAACGAATGTCAATTGATTAATACTTTTAAGTTATGGCCCTGAACATGCCGTGTACACTTTTGGTTGGATTCGACCATATACAGTTTTCTCCCAAAGTTCTAGGCCGGAGAGAAATTGATCTCTAGTTATCTACAATGGATAATGTTCGTTTCTGTTACAAATGCGCGAAACATTTTGCCATATTAAAGAAACTGCTGAAATATGGAATAAGTTCGGGCGAAGCGCGCAAAAATTGGTAATTTTGGGGCTAAAATGGCGAAATATAATGTTAATTTGGTCATATAATGTCAACATTGGGGGATGATTGTATGGACAACACCCTGGCAAAATATTGGAGGATTCATCACCCCCCCAATCTACACCCATGAGCTCATCGTTAACGTGTTATACTTTACAATATAATGGCTATAATGAAGCGTTATATCTCTTCCACAAAAAAGACATATCGGTCTATTAGACAAAGTAGTGACGTATATTGTTACGGCTCTCCTATTTAATTTGCGTGGTATATCGTTACAGACACATGTAAATGTAAACCCATGTAATTGGTGTTTAAATGATTAATGTTGTCGCGACACTTTATGGCTTGATGCCATGATAGAGCAATACCCGTACATCAATATCGATTTACTTGAGTTGTTTTATATCTTAAAAGCTTAACAAACGACTTCATTATGGAACTATAATAGTAAATTACATCTATAGCTTGTAAAACAAACATCACAATTTTGAATGTTTTGTTACATACTGTATTAAGAATTTTCATTCTGAGCTTCAATTTATACCAGTGACTGAATTTTCAACAAATGAACTTATCTTTAGATCAGTACAAACTTTCACCATTGAAGTCATACATTGAAGTAGCCATTTATATTACATACTATGAATCATATCTACTATGCGTATCCTGCTATGCTTGTCCTTGTGGTACGGATTTGATAGAATTAATTCCACAAACGTGTCATGCAACAGATCCAAATGCACGATATTTGTTTGTCTTTTGGCGTCTTTTGAATTATGTCCATAATGATGAATATCAAAGCAGTGGCGTATCTAGAAGGCCCTTACCCCGGGGGGCTGATATGGTTTGTGCCGCCCTGGAGAAAAGATACAGGATGCCGCCCTACCCCCCCCACACACACACACACGATTATTTGGGAAGTCTGAGGGGAATGTTACATCCTAATAATTAAAAAAAAAAAAATTTGGTGGACGATTTTGACACTATTATATTGTAAAATTATACTTAGAAAAAGTGAAAATGAAGGCCCAAATGAAGCAATTCGTGGACCAAAACTGATTTTGTGTTCTAAAGAGAAGAGAAAACGGCCACTTGTTTATCTATACGTAGGAGGTTGTCTGCTCAGAATGATGGTCCAAATTGAAGCCATTTTGTGCATCATTTTTCACTTGTTTATCCACAGGCAAGAGGTGTGTCTGAGAGATGTTCCCCCCTCATAAAATGTTGCAAATGAAGTTCCAATTTAAACCGTTTGGTGCATCACTTTTTACTTGTTTATCCATAAGCTGGAGGGGTGTCTGAGGGAGATATTTTACCTCCTCCGAAGTTGGAAAATTTTGCCAATTAAAGGTCCAAATTGAAGTCATTTGATGTATAATTTCAAAGTTGTTTACCCAATAGCAGGGGAGTGTCTGAGGAGGATCCCCCTCCGAAGTTGGACAATTTTGCCAAATGAAGTTCCAAATTGAAGCCATCTGGGGTATAATTTTTCACTTGTTGAACCAGGGGGGAAGGTGTCTGAGGGGGATGTTCCCCCTGCCAAGTTGGAAAACTTTGCTAAATGAAGGTCCAAATTGAACCCGTTTGGTGCATCGTTTTTACTTGTTTAACCATACGCAGGGGAAGGGGTGTCTCCGAGAAAAATAGATAGAGAAGCGACACTCTCTGCAAACTGCCTATACCGTGCTATACGGCAGTTGAAGACATCTAATACAGCAGAGTGAGCAGACAGTACATGTACAATGTGATTCTCTCATTTATAATTAGGATTACGTCATTGCCAGCGCTTTGTTGTGTGAGCGGTACAAAGCGTATAAGTCCGCCCACCGCTGTCAATCATTCTAATGAACAAATAAACAGACAAATAAACAAGCTCTGACAATGACGTAATCCTAATTATAAATGAAAGAATCACATTGTACATGTACTGTCTGTCTTCCAACAAGTGCCGGAGTGTCGCGGTCCTGGGTGTCTGAGCGTGGATGTCCTCCCTCAGAAATAATTGTACAATTTTGCCAAAATTAATAAAGGTCCAAATTGGAGCCATCTGATGCATCATTTTTCACTTGTTTAACCATATGCAGGGGGTATCTGACAAGTCTGAGGGTGAATGTTCTCCCTCCGAAGTTGGAAAATTTTGCTTTTCACTTGTTTATTCATTCACAGGGGGTTGGTTGTCTGAGGAGTGATGTCCTTTTGCTGGTCCCTGCGCAACATGAGTGCCACCTCTGGCCCATCAAATAGAAGACACCCCTCCCCACATCTGTAACCCAAGTTTTTTCCAAGCTGTCCCCATAATTCCTTTACCGGGAAATTTTTGAAAAAGTGCGCACGTAGCGCGCAGAAATTTGCTATTTCAATGCTAAAAATTCAAAAGGGATGTATTGGCATGATCGGAGTCACCGAGCCAGGGGCCGAAATTCCTAAGGCCTACTAAGAGAACATTACCGGGACAAGTGCGCGCGAAGCGAGCGAAAAATTGCAGTTTCAATGCTAAAATGAACACAATTGAGGACAATTGTGCCAAAGGAAGATGTATAGGCGTTTTACAACATTTGGTTAATTTAGTCCCGGTGTTTTGATCCAGCTCATGAGTTTTATGCTTATTACAGGCATCAGAGGAGCTGCATATAGCACTCATATTAATGATTTACATAATATAGAAAGGATGGAATTATGACTCTCCTTTTTGAGATTCGTGATTGTGTTCAAGTTTGAGATGAAAAAGAAAAGAATTTCCAATGGGGCGTCTCACAGATCTACTCACAGAGAATGAGTTTGCCGAGATAAATGCGCGAGAAGCGCGATCCAATCTGGCATTTTAATACTAAATGTTCCAAAATGTTTGGCTATAAGTTTGGGTCTAAAATAGACCAAAAGGAAGATGCAAATCATAAATTGTCACAACATTTCTCTCGAATGAACAGGTAGGGGAATGACTTGCCACCCTGCTCTATGGACAATGGCGTAGATTTCTTTTTAACATGGGTGGGTTGGAAAATGCCTTGAAGTACAGTGAAGCCAGAGCCTTTCAGTGACAAAATTAGTTTATGGTACAAATTCGCTCGAAGCGCCAGAAAAATTTACCATGATTGAAGCTAAACAGTGGAATAATTGGCCTTTTTTGTTTATATGACAAAATATAATTGACTTCCATGCAACGCTAATGGCACGGGGCTATATGATTTTTGTTACCCTCTGAAAATTTTGGCTTTGAAAAAACTGTCTTTCATAAGGATTAGTTTTTAAATTCGCGAGAGGTGCGGAAACATTTTTGTCGCTTGCATCATGGAAGGTGCTCAAAATCCACCGACGGGTGCTGATTCCAACACCGGCTGCACGCTCCTTTTTTACTCTCTTAGTTTTAATGATCAAAGCAAAATAATCAGTTTTGTTGAAATTCGCGCGAAGCGCGCAATAATTTTGATTTTTACTGCTTGGAAGGGCTCAAAATCCATCGAGGGGCACTGTATCTGATCATGCGTTTATTCGGGGTTTTTTCTGACCCTCTGAATTTTGCCGGCCGCAAAACAATCTTTCATAATGATTAGTTTTGTTGAAATTAAGATTTTCACTGCTTGGACGCGGGCTCAAAACCAATTAAAAAGGCGCTGAACCCAACGCAGGGCGGCAAGTTCCCTGTTGTCTCCCTTAGTTAAGGAATGGTCATGCATGGCGTTAATTTTCCTCTCCTTCTCCCCTTTATCACTCATTAATTTTGGTTATAATGAAGTTGAATATCGTCAATTGATCTTTCAAATTAATTTGTGTTCAAATGCGCGCGAAGCGTGCGAAAATTTTGACTTTTATCGCCAGGAGGGGCGCAGAATCGATGTTGAATTGGTCAATTCGGCGCCCCTAAGGGTGGCGCCCAGGGAACGTGCCCCCTCTGCCCCCGTCGTTACACAACTGTTGAAAGCCACCATTTATATGCGGTTTTCTCTCCTTCATCTGCTTTATTCCTGGTTATAAGCCATCTTCCTTGTATGTGCCGCCCCATAGCCACACTGGAATATAGTGCCGCCCACAAGCCACCCGGCCTCCTTCTATGTGTCACAGTGCAGGCCCATAGTTAAACAGCGTGATATACCGTTTTCCACTAAGAATCACGACGTGCCGCCATTTATATGTGACTGACAAGCGTTTTCTCTCCTCCCTCCCTGTTCTTTTGTCCTGGTGTCACCTCACAAGCCGCCCTCCTTCATCTATATTTATAACGTCTGTTGTACGTTTCCGCCGCTCCCCTCTTTCTCTTGGTTACAAGCCAACATGTGCGGCCCTACAAATAGGTAGCTGATAAGCATTTTTCTCCCAGTTTACTTTTTGTCCTTGTTACAAGCCGACTTCCTTGTATATGTGCCGCCCCAAAATAATCCCCCATACTTCTGTGTGCTGCCCCACAAGCCACCTTCCATGTAGTGCAGGCCCATATAGTCAAAAAGTGTGATCTACCTTTTCACCCCTCTTTTCCCCTGGTTACAAGTCACGATGTGCCGCCCTATAGATGACCAACAAGTGTTTTTTCCCCCTCCCTCTACTTTTGTCCTGGTTACAAACCGCCTTCCTTGCATGTGCCGCCCGTCACAAGTCGCCAGGGGCGTAGCAAGAGCATCAGGGGCCCATGGACAAGGAACAGTACGGGCCCTTTTAAGGGCTGGGGTAACGACGTTGACACAGTATTTATTGTGGGACCTGGGAGCACATCAGACACATCAAATTCCATCCTATTATGAAGAATGTCCTTCTGATATCAAATAATTTTGATTTTTTGAAATTGGCGATATAATACAAATTTTATGGCAAATTATTAAAAATTGATATTTTTTACATTTCACAGTCCTCGAAGTCCGAAAATTAAAATGCTTTTGCAGACAGGTAACACACATGATTAGGAAAATTTTCCAGCCGGGTTTGCTAAAAATCACCACTGCCAGCAGGAAATATGAATATTTTTTTCCGAGCAGCTTACAATTTTTATGCCTTTTGGGAAACTTTATTTATATCGTCAATACGGCAGGTCAAAATTTTCATATAATCGTCGGAATTTCGTCGCAATTTCATACGCTTTAAGTACATAGCTTTAGATTTATGCAGACTTACCTAGTTTTGATGAAAATATGCATTTTTTTTTTTTTTTCTGGGACTAATAGCTACGAATACTGTCTGAAGACAATTTGTAAAGATAACAGCTGTTTGCCAATGAATGCTGAAATTTTACTCCCGTCACTTTCACACCCAACCATTTACACATCCTTTGTTTTATTTTACACATCCTGTCACACCCAACTCATTACGACAGCAAACACCGCGCCGCTGGGAGTGGAATGCACCAGGTGCCGGGACCAGGTGGAATGCACAGCACTGGGCCAAAAATATCTCATAGCTGCTGCTCGTGTTTGTTTTGCTGTGTAGGAAATTGGCTAATTATTGTTTTTGTTTTCTTTAGGCCTACAAAAATATTGGTAAAAGATGTGATGTTAAAAGAAATTTGTTGGAACGATATATAGGCCTATGTCTACGTGATAACAATTTAATTAAATTTGTGACAATATTTCTGTAACAGAGTATCTTCACTGATATAATACCGTACTCGTCGTAATTATGTTTATAGGACTATCAATAACATTGTAAATAAGAAATCAGATTCAGAATCGATCGACCCAGGCGCCACAGCTGAAAGGCACCAAGCCGTGCAAAAGGAAACAACAATTATTATAGTTGGCTCAGTGATGTTAACACCCATAGGCCCCAGACTAAAATTGTGTTGAAACTAATGTAGGCATATTTTGTATTTTCACTCTAGCTCTACCTAAGTAGTGAACACTCTTACACATTTCGCTAAATGGATTAGGCTATGGGACTGTAGACTTAGTAGGGGCCTATATTGAACTAGGCCTATTTTAAAATATATTTCTGGGGAAAGAGCCCTAATTTATAATTTAAAATCTTTATTCATGAAAACATACCTGCAATTTGAAATTAAGTGCAGAAAGATTTTAACAGAAATAACAGTGATATGCGGAACTGAAACAGATTATTATTAGAAATGATATTACTAACGCTTTAATTTCAGACATATGAATTATTTTTCATGAAAATGCAATGTGACATCAATGGTCTATGTGCAATGCGTGTGTATTACAGGGATGTGAGAGTTCCTCTTTTCAGCTGATTTCCTCTTTTTTTGTTGCCAAAATTTACGTGTTTTTCTTTTATTTTCAGCCCATATTTGGCGTTTTTACCCTGATTTTACGCTGTTTTTAGTGATTTTCCTCGTTTTTGGTCTATGGCCTCTCACACCCCTGGTACTAAATAAACTGAAGTTATGTGCATCGTATCATTATATCCACAGACCGCAGTTAGTCCGTGCACATCGTGCATTTAGGCCTTTGGTTTATGAATATCAATTTTCTTCAGTCAAAACGCATTCCCGGAGCACATTATAGGCCTACCGGACATATAATCAAACCGGAGAGCACCATCAGCATAATAGGCCTGCCACTTGTTTATTAGTACACACCTGGGACGGGTTTCAAGCAATCGATCATGCCACTACCCGCGGTATAAAAAGGGGTGGAAAAGTGCACAGGAGTGTGTAATTGAATGGGAGTGAAATTGCGAAGGTGCGTATTGTTCATCTTTTTTCAATTACGAAAAGGAAACACTATATTGCAAATCAAGATGTGTGATTATTTATAATTTATCAGCCTATTTTGCGCTCACTTTTAGTTCATACTCTTCTGTGGCTATTCCGTTTAAAGACAATCCTCCCTCTGGAATCTACCGGCGGATGGGTACAGCTGGGTGCATTCTACTGCCCTTAACCAGGGCGGGATTAAACCTATATGGGGCCCTTGGACCAGGACAAAATTTGAGGCCCCGAACTCATGTGCCGAGGAAGGCATATGCACTCAAGTCAGTGGCCAAGTTATGGTTTACGTTTAACATAGACTATTTTAGCCCCAGATCAACACGAATGTTGCTATTTGTGCGCGAAGCGCGGAAAATTTTACAATTTTGCCCTATTTTGGCCAAAAAAATTGCTGTTATTTTGGGTGCCCTGAACTCGGGCCCATCTGGCCCAATGGTAAATCTGGCCCTACTCTTCATTATCAGCCCTTAAGGCCTTATTTAATTTTCGCTTTTGTGCTCATGTCCCCTGAACCCTTGGGCCCATGGACTTCGTCCACCCTGTCCCCCCGCTTGCTACGCGCCTGCAAGTCGCCCTCCTTGTGAGGTCACCCTGTGGGCATATTAGACTTGTTGTACATTTGCACCCCTTTTTTTATCTTGGTTACAAGTTGACCATGTGCCGCCCTTTTATGGATGACTGACACACGTTTTTTTCACAAGCCACCGCTCTCCTTGTATGTGTCGCCCCATGGCGCCCTTCTTGTATATGCCACCCTGTAGGCATAAAAGTGCTCTGTCACCCCTAATATTGCCTGATTACACGCCACCCTACTAAAATGTGCCGCCCTATAGGTGATAAGCGTAATTTTCTTTCTTCTTTCTGTTTTTTTTTCTTTCCTTCTTTTCCTTTTTCTTTTTTTTCTCTTTCCTTCTTTTTTCCTTTTCTCTTTTCTTTTCGTCTTTTTTTTCTTTTCTTTTTTCGCCCCCAAAGCCCCCCAAAAAATACGCGCATGTTTATTGTTGTTAATGAGTTATGTACATTCTACAAAAGTTTTGTTGTTTTAGCCTTCTTTACAACATAACTCAAGAACCACAGGACCAACAAATGTATATCTGTGATATCTGAGTTCCTCTACACACTCGCTATGAATTGATTAATGCAAGTTTTAAAATAGTTGCTAACCTTAAATAACCGCTTCATGGCAAAAAGGTTTTACTCTAGCGTTCAGCTAATTTCTTGATTAGTTTTACATGTTAAAAGCAACTAAAACTTGCGCTATCGTCACCAAATAGCAAAATAAGTCTTATTCTGGAAATAGTGAATTATTTCAATAAGCGTCAATATATAATTATTCCACCTTTCAATCGCCCTCTATCTCCCGGGCTCTATCTATCTATTTTTCTCCTGGCTGGTTACAAGTCACCCTCCTGGTTTATGCCGCCCGACAAGCCTCCTCTCTATATATCCCCCGTCTTTTAGAAGCTGCAGTTGTGGTATGTGCCGCCCCCTCTCTCTCTTCTCTCCTGACTGGTCCTCCTGGAGTGTGTCTCACTTACAAACAATCCTTCTGGTTTGTACCGCCCTACAAGCCACTTCTCTCTATCTGCCGCCTACAAGCCGCCCTATATCTGCGTTCCAGTTATGTGCCGCCCATTTATCTCTCTATCATGGTTGGCTGGCTACAAGCCGCCCTCTATCTGCATTCCTGGTATGTGCCGCCCTCTATCTCTCTATCATAGTTGGTTGGCTAAAAGCCGCCTCTATCAGCTGCATTCCTGGTATGTGTCGCCCCTCTATCTCTCTATCATGGTTGGTTGGCTACAAGCCGCCTCTATCTGCATTCTTGGTATGTACCGCCCCTCTATCTCTCTATCATGGTTGGTTGGCTACAAGCCGCGGCCCTCTATCTGCATTCCTGGTATGTGCCGCCCCTCTATCTCTCTATCATAGTTGGTTGGCTACAAGCCGCCCTCTGTCTGCATTCCTGGTATGTGCCGTCCCTCTATCTTTCTATCATGGTTGGTTGGCTACAAGCCGCCCTCTATCTGCATTCCTGGTATGTGCCGCCCTCTATCTCTCTGTCATAGTTGGTTGGCTACAAGCCGCCTCTATCTGCATTCCTGGTATGTGTCGCCCTCTATCTCTCTATCATGGTTGGTTGGCTACAAGCCGCCTCTATCTGCATTCCTGGTATGTATCGCCCCTGCCTCTCTCTATCATGGTTGGTTGGCTACAAGCCGCCCTCTATCTGCATTCCTGGTATGTGCCGCCCCTCTATCTCTCTATCATGGTTGGTTGGCTACAAGCCGACCTCTATCTGCATTCCTGGTATGTACCGCCCCTCTATCTCTCTATCATGGTTGGTTGGTTACAAGCCGACCTCTATCTGCATTCCTGGTATGTACCGCCCCTCTATCTCTCTATCATGGTTGGTTGGCTACAAGCCGCCTCGCCCTCTGTCTGCATTCTTGGTATGTGTCGCCCCTCTATCTCTCTATCATGGCTGGTTGGCTACAAGCCGCCCTCTATCTGCATTCCTGGTATGTGTCGCCCCTCTATCTCTCTATCATGGTTGGTTGGCTACAAGCCGCCATCTCTCTGCATTCCTGGTATGTGCCGCCCTCTATCTCTCTATCATGGTCGGTTGGCTACAAGCCGCCCTCTATCTGTATTCCTGGTATGTACCGCCCCTCTATCTCTCTATCATGGTTGGTTGGCTACAAGCCGCCTCGCCCTCTGTCTGCATTCTTGGTATGTGCCGCCCCTCTATCTCTCTATCATGGTTGCTTGGCTACAAGCCGCCCTCTATCTGCATTCCTGGTATGTACCGCCCCTCATCTCTCTATCATGGTTGGTTGGCTACAAGCCACCCTCAGTCTGCATTCCTGGTATGTGCCGCCCCTCTATCTCTCTATCATGGTTGGTTGGCTACAAGCCACCCTCAGTCTGCATTCCTGGTATGTGCCGCCCTCTATCTCTCTATCATGGTTGGTTGGCTGCAAGCCGCCCTCTCTCTCTGCATTCCTGGTATGTGCCGCCCCTATATCTCTCTATCAAGGTTGGTTGGCTACAAGCCGCCCTCTATCTGCATTCCTGGTATGTGCCGCCCCTCTATCTCTCTATCATGGTTGGTTGGTTACAAGCCGCCCTCTCTCTGCATTCCTGGTATGTGCCGCCCCTCTATCTCTCTATCAAGGTTGGTTGGCTACAAGCCGCCCTCTATCTGCATTCCTGGTATGTGCCACCCCTCTATCTCTCCATCATGGTTGGTTGGCTACAAGCTGCTCTATCTCCCCTTTTCTCCTGACTGGTTACATTTCGTACTTGATATGTGCCGCCCTACAAGCCGCCCCTATCCCTCATCTTTTCTTCTCAGTGCTGATTACAAGGAGCCTCCTTGTATGTGCCGCCCCACCCATAACTCAGGCCGGTTTTTTTACTTTTTTTTCTTCTTTCTTTCTTTCTTTCCTCTTTCCCTTTCTTTCTTTCCTCTTTTTCTCTTTCTTTCTTTTCTTTCTCTTTTCTCTTTTCTCTTTCTTTTTCTTTCTTTCTTTTTTCTTTCTTTCTTTCCTCTTTCTCTTTCTTTCTTTCCTCTTTCTTTCTTTCTTTCCTTTTCTCTTCCTTCTTTCCCTTTTTTTCTTTTTCTTTTTCTCTTTTTCGCCGCCCCTTTTTTACCCCCGGGGGGCTGGCGCCCCCAAAGCCCCCCGCAAAATACGCGCATGTCAAAGTAAAGGTTAGCTACAAATGCCGACACAACTGATAACACAGATACTAAACAAACATTCAATCTGATCTGATTCTCAATGATGAACCGTTATTGCAGACTTGTGAAGTCCATCTTGGAGTCAGTTACGTCTTGTGGCCTTTCTTTTGAGGGCAACTACAATTAGCTTTATACCAGGGTCCATCACTGTGTTGTCTAGATCATGAGACAATGAGAACAGTCGTTTTTTCCATGGTATTCGTAGCCAACCTTAGCGAAAACGTCAAAAGTTACCTTCGAATAAATGAATTTGGACACAAATTACTCAGAAACCAGAAGGTCGGTAAACATTTAAAATGAAGCACACATGACAGTTGACAAATCCAAGTATTTATCCCCTTCTAATCTTCTTTGAATCAGATTTTTCTTTCAAATGAGCAGACCGTCGTCTATTTCAGTACATATTTTTCAACAATTAAGCCGTATTCGGTTTTGCATGGTGGGCATGTACGTGAATTCGCAACTTTCATTGACATATGATTTGATAGCAAACATACAGACCTTCGTTATGTACCAATATGGGCATTGGCATGAATGGCGGTGTTTCACAATACTGTCATGATGTCAAATTGCATTCGTAGGTAATATTCGGTTACCAAAATTTACCTACGAATACTTGCTTTTATTGTTGACATCTCAGAAATATTTAAACGCAGGATATTGAAACTTGGTAGAAATAAAGAGTGTATTACCCTGCACCTATTCCTTAACTATTGTTTACTATTCTCTCACTTTGTGGAAATGACACAGCTTTTAACATGTATTCGGAGGTAATGCATATTTTTTACCAAACCTACCTTTGTGCCATTTTGAATTTCTGGCAGCTAAACACAATAATAAAGATGTCCGAATACAATGCATTTCAGTATTGGACATATCAAAGCTTGTATCAATTGCGCATTTATTAGTGATTTCCATTTTTAAAGATATATCTAGTGCTATGAAAAATTGTATTCGTAGGTAATGTAAAAAATACCACTCAAAAAATGATCACAAAAATTCATAATTATGTACAAATATGTGAAAAATTGAACAGGCAATCTTTGAATACACACCTTTCAGGAAATCAATTTAGATTCAATCCAATGACTTCTTTTCATAACTGATTTAGATGTTTTTAAAAATACCTTAAGAAATATTTTGAAAAAATGGGTAAAAATAGCATGTTTTGGGGTCTCTGTGTCTAAATTTTTCCCAGAAGGGGGTCTTATTATATATGGCGCGAAGCGTATGATCAAGGCGAATAAACACAATATAAAAACGAATGTCAATTGATTAATACTTTTAAGTTATGGCCCTGAACATGCCGTGTACACTTTTGGTTGGATTCGACCATATACAGTTTTCTCCCAAAGTTCTAGGCCGGAGAGAAATTGATCTCTAGTTATCTACAATGGATAATGTTCGTTTCTGTTACAAATGCGCGAAACATTTTGCCATATTAAAGAAACTGCTGAAATATGGAATAAGTTCGGGCGAAGCGCGCAAAAATTGGTAATTTTGGGGCTAAAATGGCGAAATATAATGTTAATTTGGTCAGAAACCCACATACAGGTGTCAACCTTCGGGGATGATTGTATGGACAACACCCTGGCAAAATATTGGAGGATTCATCACCCCCCCCAATCTACACCCATGAGCTCATCGTTAACGTGTTATACTTTACAATATAATGGCTATAATGAAGCGTTATATCTCTTCCACAAAAAAGACAAATCGGTCTATTAGACAAAGTAGTGACGTATATTGTTACGGCTCTCCTATTTAATTTGCGTGGTATATCGTTACAGACACATGTAAATGTAAACCCATGTAATTGGTGTTTAAATGATTAATGTTGTCGCGACACTTTATGGCTTGATGCCATGATAGAGCAATACCCGTACATCAATATCGATTTACTTGAGTTGTTTTATATCTTAAAAGCTTAACAAACGACTTCATTATGGAACTATAATAGTAAATTACATCTATAGCTTGTAAAACAAACATCACAATTTTGAATGTTTTGTTACATACTGTATTAAGAATTTTCATTCTGAGCTTCAATTTATACCAGTGACTGAATTTTCAACAAATGAACTTATCTTTAGATCAGTACAAACTTTCACCATTGAAGTCATACATTGAAGTAGCCATTTATATTACATACTATGAATCATATCTACTATGCGTATCCTGCTATGCTTGTCCTTGTGGTACGGATTTGATAGAATTAATTCCACAAACGTGTCATGCAACAGATCCAAATGCACGATATTTGTTTGTCTTTTGGCGTCTTTTGAATTATGTCCATAATGATGAATATCAAAGTAAAGGTTAGCTACAAATGCCGACACAACTGATAACACAGATACTAAACAAACATTCAATCTGATCTGATTCTCAATGATGAATTAAATCACAATTTCAGAAAAGAAGATGTGAGAAACAAACGACAAATGCGAGGAAAAATGATCTTGTCAAGGCATTTTAATTAGCTAATGTTATTTCACTGGAGAGTTTATTCCGATAGAATTTCTTCATGTTTGAGTATTCTCATCTCGTAGTACAAGAACAAGTTTCCTGAGGCAAGTTTCTTACCTCGCTGAATTTGGTTTCTTCACCCAATTAACATGATGAACAAAACTAGAGCAACCGAGAAACTCTGATATTATACATCTTTTAAGGTCACAATCAAATGTAGATGGGGTAGTTCTTTACCAGAGTGAGGGTGAGGGCTTCCTCTGCCTCTCTTACTCAGTTTGTACATTGTCATCCTATGTATATTTGTCTTCATTTCGCAACCCACTGGGCCAGGACAAGTATTAAAGCCAATTTAGTTGGCTTGGTTAGTTACCTGTTAACCTATCTTGGTTTGTCTAGAATACCTGTTTTTTTAATCTATTTTGCTAGGTCTAGAGGCGCCTGATTCCTGGGTAGATCAAGACTCAATTATGGATTACATTCTGGGGTACAGACCACAAACCTCCAGTTTGAAGGCAATTTCCCATAGCGACACCACCCTCTTTCTCTGTGTTTGCTCCACGACGGAACAACATCGCCATACCGTGCTGTTGAATAACTAGTGGTTTGTCCTACTATCATGGCGATTTCTGACACGAAGATATAGGGATGGTGACGCTGTGTGGGGGAGGGTAAAATTGGGGGGGGGGGGGGTTCACGAGGCCAAGAGGGGGAAACAACTTTTGGCAGGCCGAGAGGGAGGCACACATTGGAAACTTTTCCTCCCCCGGGGGCTCTATTACTGCACAGCCCCTTACGGCACCACATTTGATCACGAAAACTACAAGAAAGAAAACTTGGGTAGGCATCAAACAATAATATTCTCTGAGGTATCTGGACTTACGACCATACTCTGGTGGGTTAAACCGGTTTTAAGGATACCCAACCGTCCCGCTTCCCTCAGGGCATATTCCAGCGCTGACATGAACTACATCAGCCGAAATAATCCCGAGCACCTGCGTACACACCAGCCCTAGTGCGGCGAGCTCAAAAGGAAGGACATCCTCAAATGCCAAATTTATTCAAGGGCTATGACGCCACAGGAAGAGATATATCATTGACATTTGTGATGCGATCAAGCAAAATGAGTCGGGTGTCGGGAATACTAATTTTGAGATATTATCAATAATAGTATTCAACTTCCTTTATATTTCATTGTTATGAGCAACACTAAAATGGACATATCTCTGGAAGTCTAATTATGATGGGGTTTTCAGCAAAATAAAGCTTTGAGAATGGCTCATATAATGAGATTGAAAACTGAATTTTGATTTTGATCGACATCAGACTCATTTTGCTTAATCGCATCACATTTAAGAACATCTAAACGACAACCAACCCCACTGAAGAGTTATTGTCAGATGATGAGAACTGGTTGTTAGTTTACAGCTCATCCTCATACCAGACACTTACAAGTGTCTGCAAAGTATGAACTCCATTTCTAACACGATCATCATTGCAAAAATCCATGGTAACCCCAGCCTTAGTGTGACAGCCATCTATGCCCTACCGAGTTTGTGTCCCCTGACGACAAGGATGGGTTCTACAACAACCTCGAGAACAACTAAGAACACAATATAAACTTGGTCAAACATATCATTAACCTGGTTGGGGTGACTTTGATAGTCATCAAACACATCGTAAAATAATTGGACGCCACAAACAACAATGGTGAGAGAATGGTGGGCGTGTATGAGGAACACAAACTGTCTGAGTTTTCCTCAACCTATATCTGTAATGGACATGGATGCAAATAATAAACAAGTTAACTCCCTATGGAACTGTAGCTCTTACAACTCACCGGATCGCCTAAGAACAACCAAAGGGAAATCCTGCAATTCACCAAAGTTCGACTGGTAGAAGCTTCAAAATGCTGCTACAAGAGAGAAGTTTCAATTCAACTTGAATTGTCAACCAGCTTTTTAACCCTGCCAGTGCAAAGATATTCTAATAACAGTGGCAAAAATGTTGGGAAATAAAGACCACGTGGCATGTTGAGCGTGATGACTGACCAAACCAGGCAGGTAAAGACGGAGAGGGATGAAGCCAAAGAAGATCTAGTCTGTTAAGGCGAAACAGCCCCATGGAGACGGCTCAATATGCTCAGAGACAAAATATGCCAATGCTTTGATAGTTTCACTATAATATGCTTAGAGGTCCATACTATGCACAACAATATTTTGGGGGATCAAGAATTGGTATTTTAAAATGAGTGTACCATTTTAACCACCCTGTATAATGCTTGTTTCACTGGTTTGTGGTGTTATTGGGGTTGACAGTGAACATCTAATTTGCGCTGAAAATGGAGATCAAATATGGAGCACCCAATGAAGTTCATGAAAGTATGTATCGCCAATTGCAATTTAATATCATCTATTAATTTTCAACGCGCCGATCATCAATGGCCTGTGCGTTTCGTTAGACGATCCTCGCTATATAGCCATCGGCTAGCTATCTTGTTTTGTATTTTATAAAACATCGTCTTGTATTGGTCTGCGTCGTCCGTGGGGACACTATTTATGACATAAATGTAGTGCATTGAACACACAGTCATGTTTAAGCTTCATACAAAACATCGCCAAGAGCCAATAAGATAAATCAATCCCGGAAATCCATTCAACAACGTGTACAAAAGCGAAATTTAATTTGATTTATGCCAATGCTCTCCACATTTTTCATTAATCTGAATGAGTTGGAGACTTTTATCAATATAACATTGATGTAGCTTTACTGTCTCAAATATTTATCCTGGTGACCCCATGTTTACACTGGCTAAATAAGCTCTATTTTTCATTTTCACAAACGACATGACCTTTTGAGGTCATCTAGTAGACTTTCTTACCAGCCGTGTTTGTTATCTTAACTACAGTTCTTCCTTTGAAGAGTGAACTTCGACCTACGTGGTGCGATTCGGGTTTTTTTTCGAAGGTTCCCGTTTTTTCTGATCGTGTGGATTGGCGGTGCCTAAACACCGGGGGTAATGACACGGACACTAGCTTAACTAACTGCCTCACGCTGTACCTCTGCATCGCACCAACGATTATCAAAGAGTAGGCATAAAGACCTGGATCGTAATTCTACTGAAATTTCATATATTGTTGAGTCCATGTATATTTCACACACACCTGTGTGATTAGTGTCTTTGAGCGGTATTGTCAGGGTATGACACTAAATTCACGGTTTTTGTATTAGCAACGCAAACCTATGACGAATTTTGCTGGTTTGCCTTCAACAAAGTGATGCAAGATATCGATCGGTTATGAATAATTCACATCTTCTTTCTTACTCGGCCCATGTGATTGAGGTCACCACATAAAGTTGTCATAATTGTTGTTTAGCGAATCATACCTGCTGAACTAAAAACACCTTCTAGCAAGGTCACGACGGCTGGAAATGGGTGAACTACTATGATCCTACTATGATGTACTTGAATAGAATAAATTATGTTTGTTATTACTAGGATACAGTAAACAAAAAATATATAGGGCCAAAATGATATACTATAATGGTTTATAAGCACTTTGTATGTAGAGATATTTTATATAAGTTCAGGACATGAGGTGATGAACATATTTATGTACTTCATAAATTTGCAAGAAAAAAGTAAGAGGGTACTGATGAAAATCATGATACTACATACCCTTAAGGTATGAGTGGTTCAATGGAGCTATTTATATACTGCTAAAAACTAAAATATTCCAACTCTAGCATTATTTATTTATTGTAAAATTTATTTATTATTCATTATTTAGCGCACAGCATGTATATACGTTAAATACTCAAAGTTTTGTTTTGGTGTATTTTTTTTTTCGGGGGGTGTGTTTTCCTTCTTGTTTTTTGTTGTTTTTGTTTTTTGCTACTTTACTTTTGCACGAAATAATCAAAGATTGCCAAAATTCATTAAAATATATAGAAATGTGATCTTTACTTCTTCACTTACTTCCCAATTAAATGATGGACAAATTAACTACAGTATAGATTGAGAAAAGATCAAGTTCCTTGCTTCTTCAATAAGAAAACAGAAACTCTAACCACAATGAACACATAGTAGACAAAAGAGATTTAAACCCGTTATCCTACCGTTACAATGGAATACGTATGTAATATATAATCTATATAATACATCGCTTACCGCTATACTTTAATACTTCAAAGCCTTTTTGTGAAATAGAATAATAAATGTGTCCTTGACAAATCACAACATTCCCAGGACATTGACATCTCAATTAAGTTTTTACGCTGTGATGGCATTATTGTCCTATATGTAATAGAGGTCTAATAGTAGTTGTCTGACCAGCCTAGCGTTCTCCGAAACGTTTTTCGATAAACTGATAAATACATTAATTTCCCACAAAGTAAAAGTCTCAGTTTAACAAATTACGGTTTATGGGTAGACGAGGTATAGAGAGTTCCCGTGTTTTCAAGCGGAACGGACTACAATAGTGTTTATAACGTGATTCGCACCGCCGTATTCCTCATTCCTTTGATTTGGTCAATGACCCTATTGGTGCTACATTCTACAAAATAACATTTGCTAATTATTGCGCGAGTGTTGGTATTCTGAAAATTGTAAACGGAGTTTAAGTTTCCCTCCAAGATGGCGAGTAACCCAAAACACGGGAACTCTCTATTGTTGGTCGAAGCAACCTAAAAATCGATTTTCATTGTCTAGATCAATATATTATTGAAAATTAACACCTTGATGTTTTGCAAAAGTTCATTCTACAAGTCGTATACTTTGCAAACTTGCTTAATTTATGGTTGTTAAGGAGTTATGTACGTTTTACAAAAGTGTTGTTGTTTCAGCCCTCTTTACAACGTAACTCAAGAACCGCAGCACCTATAAAAGTATATCTGTTATATTTTAATTCTTCTACACGATCGCTATGAATTGAGCAAAGCAGTTTTTGCCAAAGCTCACTACCATTCGTAAGATGCTGTGAACTACCAAATCACAACAGTTTAAAATAATGAATAACCGTAAATGAAAGTTTTATATCAAAGGGTCAAAATTAACTTTGTCCACGCGAAGGCCTTCTGGCTGTCGCGTGGCATCACTTGCAATAGCGAGTTTTTTTTACTTTTGTGCTTGTTTTTGTTTTTGTGCTTGTTTTTGTTTTGTTTTGTTTTGTTTTGGTTTTTTTGGGGGGTTGTTTTTGTTTTTTGGGGTGGGGTTTCCTTCTTGTTGTTTTTTGTTTGTTTTTGTGGTGGGGTGGTTTTTTTTTGTGGTTTTTTTGTGTGTTTTTTTTGTTTGTTTTTTATTTGTTTTTTTGCTTTTTGCCACTTTACTTTTGCACGAAATAATCAAAAGATTGCCAAAAATTCAATAAAAATATAGAAATGTGATTTTCACTTCCTTCATTTACTTCCCAATTAAATAATGGACAAATTAACTACAGTATAGATTAAGAAAAGATCAAGTTCCTTGCTTCTTCAATAAGAAAACAGAAACTCTAACCACAATGAACACATAGTAGACAAAAAGAGATTTTTAAACCCGTTATCCTACCCGTTACAATAAGCCTTATTGAAATATGGTGGACACAAAAGAAGAGGGCGTACTTTAAAGTGAGTAATCTTTTGTCAGCTGAGAAACATACAAAAGATTACTCATTTTAAAGTACGCCCTCTCCATTTGTGCCCGCCATATTTCAAAAATGCTTATGGAATTTAATACATCTGTAATATATAATCTAAACTGAGCTTAAAAAGAAACTTATAATTTTTTGTGAAAACTTGTGAATCACAGGGTCATATCTTAAATTCCTCTCCATCAAAATAAAGCAAAATTACACACAGGATTACTTCAATACTCCACTCAAAACACATGTCAGTAACCAAGCAGTTGTCCAACTGACACAACAGCAAAATGCACTGACACGGAACAGCTTATATTTGGCACCCAGCATAAGAAATCTGTAAAAATGCATACAAGATCCTTGCATAAATGATAAAACGGTGTTGCGTTCTGCTTTTCACGCACTTTCATCAAGAAACAGGTCTTGTTCCTTACTATTCCACATACTCTTTGGGAATTATCACCTGAGCAAGGATCTTGTAATCATTCTCACAGATTTCTTGTGCTGGGTGCCAATTATTGGGCTGTGAATGTGGTCCAGGAAGCTATTCCATGTCAGTGCATTTTGCTGTTGTGTCAGTTGGATAACTGCTTGAAGTAAACCTGTGTTTAATTTTGGTTCATTTCGATGGACAGCATTTTAAGATATGACCTTGTGAAAAATTATAAGTTTCTTTTTGAGCTTAGTTTATATAATACATCGTTTACCTCTATACTTTAATACTTCAAAGACTTTTTGTGAAATAGAATAATAAATGTGTCCTTGACAAATCACAACATTCCCAGGACATTGACATCTCAATTAAGTTTTTACGCTGTGATGGCATTATTGTCCTATATGTAATAGAGGTCTAATAGTAGTTGTCTGACCAGCGTAGCGTTCTCCGAAAAGTTTTTCGATAAATACATTAATTCCTCACAAAGTGAAAATCTCAGTTTAACAAATTACGGTTACAATGAAAGCCATTATACGGGGAGGGGGCTAATTGTGGTATGATTATATCAGGTCTGACACCAATGTAAACATTTGTTTTAGCGTCTCAAGTTCATAGTCATTTACGGTGACGTTGTTTTTTTACAGATGGCCTGGAATTGCATATTTAGTTTTCAGCGATTGCTGATAAAAGAGTAATAATTATGTTTCTGAAAGCGATTCCGCTTGGAATATAGATGCCTATTGTCGAGCTTGGTGTCCGTGATTTTAATTTATAAGCTCTTTCATCCACAATTTGCAAGGTCTTTTACATAAAATAAGGGTCGCCTGCGTCAATCCTGATATTTTAAACAGTATCGGTTTTTTTAACTAAACAACTAGTCATATTCTTTATCTAGACTGTACATGTACATCGAAAGTGTTGGCCAGAGTATAAATGTATACACATAGCGTTCTTGTACAGCAGCAGCAGCAGCAGCAGTAGTAGTAGTCCGCACGAGGTGTATTTGTCCAAAGGGAAAGCAAGTATTCCCTTTGTTTCTTACGTACTCGTACAATCTTACTATAATCATGATATTTAGGGAAATGGTATGCGTGTTTGTGTGTTTGCCCATTAAAAGCCTTTTTCTTTTTTGATCTAAACACAATGAAACTAACGCCAGAAAGTAGGCCTACAGATATGCAGATAATTGGTTCAGTGGTTCTTGCTTTTCCTTTGATGGACATGTAGTAATTAAGGTAATAGTAACCATGGTAACATTATTTTAATATCCGATGACTTTTTAGGTCTAGTCATTTGAATTTCAAACATGTTTTTAATTGATGATCTATCATCCAGCAGGTTAGTGCCTGCTAAGCAAATGTCGCGATTTTACCTGGATGCAACCTGGATGCAAAGTGTGTTATTGAACTGTTGCAATGCCAGTGATGAATTTGGTGCTTGTTTGATACAGCCAGGAAGTACACCACTACAAGCACAGATTAATGGATTCCGTTGCTTTATGAGGCAATTTTACTCGAAGTCAATGAACTTCAGAAAGATAACTAAAATAAGGGAGGGTGGAGAGGGGATTGTATTGATAAGTACAACACAAGCTCATAGACAATAAGATGGAGAGATATTTCACGAACTAACACGAACTCCACCGAATTGATATTTTATCAACACTTGAATAAGACTTTCAAAAATGTTATTAAAGTGTGTCAAGCCCTTTGAAGCGACATGGTGTAATATAAAAGGTTGGCCTATATAGGAGTTTTCTATGGGTCAAATTTGAGACATATTTGGTTTACATATCTGAGTATTTTTACGGTCAAAATGTGACCATATATTGCTTTAACCGTACGTCAAACTCGACTTTTTTATGAATCCTTATGACCAGAGGAATACTTTGGTGGGGTTTAAAACTAGATTTGGCAATTTATACAATTATGGATCTCCTCGAATTGAAGGCAAACATGCCAGAAAAAAGACATCCTAACCCCCTATAGGGTTCTCCACTCTGAGAAGCTCCTCGTATTACTGCTTTTTGGGTATAACCTCCTCGCATTCCTGTGTTTGTAAACACTCAACTCCTGGTTTCGCACGTGGTGCAAACGCAATCACCCCCCCAATGTTAACGCCTGATAATGGGTTACTGACCAAATTAACCTCATATTTGCCCAGTTTAGCCCCAAGTGCAAATTTTCGCACTCTTCACGCGCAATTGTACCATAAACTTATTCTGTCGCCAAGAGATGCTGGATTGACTATACTTCTGTACAAAACACTTTTGTTATTCTAGAGTAGAGGTACTAAATATTCGAACCGACTCTCGTAAGTGGATGCTGCAGATTTGATATGTTATTGGACAGTAAGTGTTGAGATTGTGCAATTTTGCGTAATTTTGGCAGCTTGACAGACATGTGCTGAAATAGCAATTGATTCCAAGCGAATAATATTGTTTTATTTAGGATACCATACTGATTGTCAATGACCGACTTTCTTCCCATTTTTATTGACCCGACCTGAATTCTCTCAAAATAAAACGTGACCAAAATTCTTTTTCAACTTTCATTATTGTCTTTTACAGGGCAGTTATCATTAATCGGTGAAAGTATGCCGGTTTTGTCCATGAGTCCCATAGGTTTTGAAGACAGACGGAATAAACACAATGTGCCTAGAATCATGTCGCTATATTTCAAACTACACACAGTCGATTAACGGTAGAATTTTAGAATTGACATGATGATGCCAACATAGGGTGATTAAGTATACTTCAGTGGGTTGAGAAGTATTTTTATGGCTTTCAGTTGTATTTGATGCAGAATGTTTAGTATTTAGCACACTCTGTACTGTGTGCATTGCCGGTTCCTGTTTCCTGTTGTTTCTGTATTAACTACTTCACCCACACTTCCTTATCCCCCCATTTTATTCTTTCTTGCCCTCTTGCTCTTTTTTAACTTCACCCCTTTCACGTTGAAATAAATGCATGCAAATGATGTTGAATTTAATTTGAACTTATTCCCATTTGCGAGTGGCAAGGATATCAGCGTGGAGACGGTTAAAAAAACACGGTTGTGTTAGACATGTAATTTGATATCCAGAATGCTCCAGAGAAAAGTTGTCAGCATAGACCCGTACAACTAAACGTGACTTCATTCAGAATTTGCCCGAGAAAAAGGCTGTCCGAACTTGTTGTTATACCTCTTCTTCTTTTTCATGTCTCTGACAGGATATTAAAATCATATTGATGGCGTGTTACAACAATACTGGATGGCGTCAAAATCAACAGTCCACTAAAATAAATTCACGGGTTGGAGACAGGAAGGAAAAATAATAATGACCGTCACGTATGATAGGTAAAATAGAAAGGCGGGACATTTGCAGAAGAAGTGCGACATTTAGATCAATCCATTGTTCATTTGATAAGTCATTGTTCCCTTTTCTCAATTGCTTTTCTGAATGAAAAGTACGCCAATTTTAAAGGAAAAGATATCGAATAATGATTAGATTTCGCAAGATATGGGTTCATCATTTTTAACCAAATTTGATACATACTTCGTAAATTATAATAAAATATTAATTGCTATTTAGTAGAATGTGGTAGGAAGTATTATAGTGTTGTGTCTTTATTAATCGTTAAAGGCTGCCAAGTTGAAACTTTTTGCTAACGTTGCGCGCAACTGTTCCGGTTTAAAATAAGTCTGGCCAAAATGATGCAATATAGATTTATGCGAAAAAACACCGGGTATTTATCACGCAAACCTCTTTAATATTGTTGGTTTCAAAATCTATTGTTATGTTGATACGATTGTTTTGTTGTTGTTGTTTTTTGTAACGTTTCAATATTTCTTGTTATGTTACAGAGAAAGGTGTTGTTTTCACCTGTCACATCCTCACAAATTACTGTTTTCCTCGTGTTGGGGGTGAATATGTTTATGTGGGTACAAAACCTGATATCGCAAAAATTGTTATTATAAGTATTATTATTACTATTCTTTATTATAATTACTTCAGATGCTGGAGTGGGGATTGCTGCCTTTGCGTGGTAAACTCTCATTTTAAATTCTGCGTTGGCGCCGCTGTATGACGCAATTGGTCGTTCCAATTTTGTTGCACAGTCTGGTGCTGTTTACCGCCTTTTTTTCAAATGTACTCAAATGCATTCAAATGTACAAGAATTATTATTATTATTATTAGTATTATTATTAGTATTATTAGTATTATTATTATTATTATTATTATTATTATCTGATTCATATTATTCAGAAGGTAAAATGCACACCAATAAGCAGCACCAATTGTGACCGAGGCTCATAAATTACCAAATAAGATAAAATAATATTCTATTGAAACAGATTCATCAGGATCGTTCATAGTTCATGATAAATTGAGAAAGGTTCTGTTCTCAGATTCAATATTGATACTCACTTACATACATGTATTTCAATTCATATCAAGAATCATGTTCACTCTGGTACTGGTGTTTCTAGATGTTTTTAGAACCGGCAATACTTCTGTCTGGTTTTGATGACATCTAGAAACACCAGTACCAGAATGAACCAGATTCCTGACAGTAATTGAAATATATCTGAGTGAGTATCAGTATTGAATACTCAACTTATCAAAAAATATTCAATTTTATGAGTGAGATAATTTCAAAGAAGAAAATTTGTTCAGTAAACGAGTATCTTGTAGATTGCTTGCCATATCTTCCAATTCTTAGTTTCACTCGATCCAAACGCAAATTATGACAGCGGGTTTTATTTGTCGTATAACTCAACATTTGAAAGAAATCTTATACTTTGTTGCACAATCCTATTTCCCTTTGGAAAATAAACAAATGAATTTGTCATTACACATCAAATACTAGGTTCCATACTTCTGATTTGATATTTATTAAAGTATCAGGAAATAAGTAATAAAACACTGTGCAGTGTGCAACTGTCAAGAACTGTTGGGATGAACGTGCACCTTCCTTAACTTGCCTCTCTGGTATGCCCTGACAATTAATTCATCTTGGTCAATTTAAAATATGACTAAATAATGGCCGAAAATGGCATTGTCTTTAAAGTACATATTTTTTTCTAAAGTTTGAGTCAAACATCTACTCCATCTACATATCTGTCATCATATAACGCTAACCTGTCAGCTTTACTCTGATGATAACGGCTGTTTATGCCTTGTTTTCAGTTGTGCGTACATGTACGACTTTCTTGCACTAACATGGCGATCCTTAATGAAGTTTCTCGTCCAGCCATATGCTCTAAACCCGCAAGGATTAGGGGTGTTTCCATAACCTGACCACCTTTTCTGACTACCTTTTCTGACTACCTTTTCTGACCACCTTTTTTGACAATCTTATTTGACATTATTTTGATGTTTGCTATATTGTTATTATCTTTACACTTTGCACAATAATGTTGTACCATTCTGGATGTTAAGTGACATAAAATTGAAATTATTAAGTGAAATTTGTTATGTTTTTCCATACTTCCATGGTTTTTCACAGGGCAGTTAACTTCTCAGTTTAGAGAGGAGACAGCTATCATTTCAGGTGCTGGGTCAATAATCAATAGAGTAAACACTATTACCACTTCACAAGGTCACATTCAGGCCTATGGTCAAACATGCCCTGATCTGATAATATTAAGGGTGCAGCATGAATGTGAATATGGGTTTAAGGGTATACGAGGTATTGTTGGTCGAAGCAGATTTTCATTTATCTGAATCAATATATTATTGAAAAATAACACATTGGTGTTTTGCAGAAGTTCATTATACAAATCATATACTTTGGAAAACTTGCTTAATTTATTGTTAATGAGTTATGTACGTTTTACAAAAGTGTTGTTGTTTCAGCCCTCTCTACAACATAACTCAAGAACCACAGGACCTACAAAAGTATATCTCTGTGATATTTGAATTATTCTACACGCTTGCTATGAATAAGCCCAATCGCCATAACTTTCAGGTTTTTTGGGACACTTTGACCTCTGACATATCTGGAAAATTGCTGTAATCATTAATTTATTATTGTAATGTGTTATCATTATAAATAATAAAATAATTAATTTATACAATAATCAAATTTTTGGGTTTGTTTTTATTCTAGTAACACATTTTAAGTTATATTTTGTACGCTCAAAACCCCAATTTTTCTGAATTTTCCCGATAGGTCAAAGGACAAAGTGTCCCAAAACTGCAAATGCATTGCAAACTTCCAATGCCGATTGGGCTTATTGAGCAATGCAATTTTTGCTAAAATTCACTACCATTTGCAAGGTGCTGTGAACTACTTTGTTTTCTGCTGCTTCGACCAACAATACATCGTATACCCTTAATTGTCCATCAGACAGACAAAGTCAGAACAGGGAAGTGCTGAGGGTAAACACTAGGGAGCACTCGTTCGAATGAAGTCAGGAAAATTGGATGTGTGTGCAAAATTTTATTTTATTTGTTTTAAATAATTTCATTTACCATGAAAGTGTTGTAGTTTTAAGTTTCAAGTTTTTATTTGAAAATTGTTTTTACATCAGTGTCACTCGATCCGATGGTGCATCCAAGACATTAAATATACAAACAAAACTGTATTAAACAAAACAAAATACTCAACAAGCAAAAGGTACAAATAAATAATCTAAAGTGAGAAAGAAATAACAACCATGTACCCTTAAAAATGTTGTTTATCTATTAACAAGTCCCAGAGAAAACCTTGCTAATTATCACCCAGCATGACCGTCTATGATTATGGCGTAAAACACTAGGATCCAAAACATTCTCATCTATTAGTGCACAGTTCTTTAACTCCAATACATTTGTACATTCATTGAATGACCTTTGGAAATTGGGGTACAAAAACCTCATACTCTGCAACTTGAGGTCAAATTTTGCACTATGATTGTTTGGTTAATGTTATTGGACTATGGCATTGGGATAAGGCCATTGTGGTGAGAATCAAATATCACAGGGCTCACTGTAAAAGCTGGTCAGAAAAGGTAGTCAGAAAGGGTAGTCAGAAAAGGTGGTCAGGTTATGGAAACACCCAAGGATTAGGGACCTCTTCTTAAACGGCGAGCACAATTCGTGTCACGGGTAACTACCGTACATACTGTCCTCACCTTTCTGTTGATTTATATCAACATGTTAATTGCTGCCATAAGGGTGGGTGATGGGGGGAGGGGGGGTCGGGGAGGGGAGGGGTGTGTTTACGTATGTGTGGGGGTGTGTTTGCGAGAAATGTCATTTGTATAAGACTAAAATATAGAGGCTAACCAGGAACTGGAAAATGCCCATTAGTGTTGTGTTTGCTTTGCTTTGTAAATCTAAACTGAAATAAATATTAAATAGTTGCCACTTACAAAGCGATATTGACATTCAAAGTGAAGTGTAGCTCAAAAGTACGTTCAGAAAAAACAGTGTGGCATAACATAGGTATTATGTAAAACAAAATGTGGGATTTTTTCAATTCTTTCCTTCACAAACAGACAGTTCGATAGATGAGGTGAGGCATATATAAAATGACCGTAATATGACACATACCGAATAAGAAGCTTCATACCCCTGTGGTATGAATTGTCCCAGGGAACACTTAAGTAACACGTTGCAACCTTCCAAGGGCAGTTATGAACACTGTCTCGGCAGATCAAGTTACACTTTATATTGCACTTATGCATAATAATATGCAGTATAACGTTTACCAGTTTTCCGATTGTAGCGTACCACCCACTCAATGATGAAATTCTCTCGCACTTTGATTTGTGACCTAACAAGGGCCAATGAACCTTTATATACCAACTGTTAAAAGGTATTCGTGTCCGGAAATCGCCAGGTTCTGAAATGGCACGGCGAGACATATTTCAGAATGCAAAGGGTCAAAGACCACAAATCAACAAGGGACAAATCATGAGGGCAGTATAATATGTTGCTTAGAAATACGTGTCATGCCATCTTTTGCGTCCCATTACTTGCGAATCAGCACAGACCCTTCACTTCCCACAAATACCAGGAAAGCATTACAAAAAGTCATTTTACTGGTAGTTTGGGCAATATTGGTAGATATGAATCCAAAATTATCAAAACCTCTGTCATGTGACTCCTATTCTTTGCATACATGTAAAACTTTTTAAAGATCGTTATTAAAGCCATATTATAACATTTCTTTAAAAATAGATTAGTATTTATTTTCCATAAAATGTTACATTTTACTTTTAGATATGTCCCCTTTTAATTTTGAGCCGAACAAGTGAGGTAAAGCATAGAAAATTGGAATTTACTACTACCGCCCATGTATGTTACTCCCGCGGTTGTAATACGGTACGATACTCGGGGTATGTGTGTATGTGTATCCCGCACGCCGTGTACGTACTGTGCATACGTGTTCGACTAATATTTCCATCGTAATAATAAAACACCGGTTCCATCGTTTTATTCAAAATCTCGGATTTTTGTAGAGTATCTTTATTGACTAAAGTAGATTACAATCGTGTAAAAAACAGAATTTAATTTTTTTTTTGAGGGCGTTCTCCTCAGCAAATGTTATAATATGGCTTTAACAGTTCAGTAGAATAGAAGCGTAACTGTTTCCATATTAATATGCAAAAGAATACACCTTCTTATTCTTAATATCACTGAACTTGGGCAATTGCCAGTTTACTGTGCTACTAGTCTTAAATTACGACCCCGTGACACAACGCGCAATTGCAGACATTTATTTTTGTTTACTTTTTGACAAATTGGGCATGCAATTAGTGTGTCTACAAGGTTTCAGACCTCTCTCTCTTTTTTTTTTATTAGGAAGGTACAGGCTCCCAAAGATGAATTTTGTTTAAGGGCAACTTTTGGGTCCAAATTAAGATCCCCTACTCCAACTTAAAATTTGATTTTCAAGCCTTCCAAATTCGGCACATTTGCAGTACATCCCAGCAAACACAAAACGTTTTCGACATCATTCGAAAAAAGTTATAAAAGGTTGTCAGAAAACGTTTAAATGTTGGGTTATATAAAGAGTATATTTAGAGTATAAAACGTTTTCATAACCTAAAAAAACATTTTTGATAATCTACTGCTCAGCAAACAAAAATGTTTTACAGAAAACGTTTAAATGTAAAAACATTCTTGAAAACTTGATACAAAACATTCTAAACAGAATGTTATTTTGGGGTTGAAATAATATTTTGCGAAAAACGTTTGCCCAAAATATTTTCAACAACGTTTTAAAATCATTTTCATGACCTTTATATAACCCGACATTTAAATGTTATTAAAAGGTTTTGAAAAAAAAATTTTAAGAACATTTCTGTGTTTGTTGGGTTCAAACATTTTAACATAATATTATTTAAGTATTGACACAATATTTGGCAAAAATATTTGTAAAAAAAGTTTACAATAACATTTTTTGAAAACATTTAAAAACGTTTTAAAACGTTATCATGACCTTTATTTAACCCGACATTTTAATGTTATTAAAACGTTTTTACCTAAACCCAAAGCCAAAATATAACTTATTTAAAACGTTTTGTGTTTGCTGGGATGCAATCATAAGAAAATGGTCAAAATTGTAATTAAAGACTAGTAGTCATATAAAAGTGATATTTTATAAATTTTGAAGGTGGACCACATCGACTTTGGGCCCCTAAAATGTTGGATTTGCAATAAATTTCATCTTCGTGAGAGCGCTGTTCGAAATGTAAATGAGTTGTGACCTCAATTTTTTTGATATGCATTGTATTTATCCTATATTTATCATCAGTGACAACAAAAAATAAATAATCTGACAAAAAATGTGAATTCTGACAAAAATTGTGAATTTAGGGGGGGCTAAACTTTCCAGTTTACACAACATTGCATTTTTTCTTGCATATTTAATGACCCCGTGACACAACCCGCAATTACAAAAAATTTGATTTTTATTTTTACTTTTTGACAAATTGGGCATGCAGTTAGTGTGTATACAAGGTTTCAGACCTCTTTCTCTTTTTACAAAGAAGGCACAGACTCCCAAAGATGAAATTTATTCAAAGGGCAACTTTTGGGTCCAAATTTACCCCCCCCCCCCTACTCCACCTTTAAATGGCTGCCACAGAAAATCCGTAAGAGCTACATACCTCAAATTTTCAGGTTTTAATATTTTTACAGTTACAATATATGACTAAAATATAAAGCAAATCTGAGGGGTCAGGTGGGGAGCCTCCTTGATATCATATTGAGTGACCCATGTATTTCAATATTTAGTGATAAGGTACAAATAAATAATCTAAAGTGAGAAAGAAATAACAACCATGTACCCTTAAAAATGTTGTTTATCTATTAACAAGTCCCAGAGAAAACCTTGCTAATTATCACCCAGCATGACCGTCTATGATTATGGCGTAAAACACTAGGATCCAAAACATTCTCATCTATTAGTGCACAGTTCTTTAACTCCAATACATTTGTACATTCATTGAATGACCTTTGGAAATTGGGGTACAAAAACCTCATACTCTGCAACTTGAGGTCAAATTTTGCACTATGATTGTTTGGTTAATGTTATTGGACTATGGCATTGGGATAAGGCCATTGTGGTGAGAATCAAATATCACAGGGCTCACTGTAAAAGCTGGTCAGAAAAGGTAGTCAGAAAGGGTAGTCAGAAAAGGTGGTCAGGTTATGGAAACACCCAAGGATTAGGGACCTCTTCTTAAACGGCGAGCACAATTCGTGTCACGGGTAACTACCGTACATACTGTCCTCACCTTTCTGTTGATTTATATCAACATGTTAATTGCTGCCATAAGGGTGGGTGATGGGGGAGGGGGGTCGGGGAGGGAGGGTGTGTTTACGTATGTGTGGGGGTGTGTTTGCGAGAAATGTCATTTGTATAAGACTAAAATATAGAGGCTAACCAGGAACTGGAAAATGCCCATTAGTGTTGTGTTTGCTTTGCTTTGTAAATCTAAACTGAAATAAATATTAAATAGTTGCCACTTACAAAGCGATATTGACATTCAAAGTGAAGTGTAGCTCAAAAGTACGTTCAGAAAAAACAGTGTGGCATAACATAGGTATTATGTAAAACAAAATGTGGGATTTTTTCAATTCTTTCCTTCACAAACAGACAGTTCGGTAGATGAGGTGAGGCATATATAAAATGACCGTAATATGACACATACCGAATAAGAAGCTTCATACCCTGTGGTATGAATTGTCCCAGGAACACTTAAGTAACACGTTGCAACCTTCTAAGGGCAGTTATGAACACTGTCTCGGCAGATCAAGTTACACTTTATATTGCACTTATGCATAATAATATGCAGTATAACGTTTACCAGTTTTCCGATTGTAGCGTACCACCCACTCAATGATGAAATTCTCTCGCACTTTGATTTGTGACCTAACAAGGGCCAATGAACCTTTATATACCAACTGTTAAAAGGTATTCGTGTCCGGAAATCGCCAGGTTCTGAAATGGCACGGCGAGACATATTTCAGAATGCAAAGGGTCAAAGACCACAAATCAACAAGGGACAAATCATGAGGGCAGTATAATATGTTGCTTAGAAATACGTGTCATGCCATCTTTTGCGTCCCATTACTTGCGAATCAGCACAGACCCTTCACTTCCCACAAATACCAGGAAAGCATTAAAAAAGTCATTTTACTGGTAGTTTGGGCAATATTGGTAGATATGAATCCAAAATTATCAAAACCTCTGTCATGTGACTCCTATTCTTTGCATACATGTAAAACTTTTTAAAGATCGTTATTAAAGCCATATTATAACATTTCTTTAAAAATAGATTAGTATTTATTTTCCATAAAATGTTACATTTTACTTTTAGATATGTCCCCTTTTAATTTTGAGCCGAACAAGTGAGGTAAAGCATAGAAAATTGGAATTTACTACTACCGCCCATGTATGTTACTCCCGCGGTTGTAATACGGTACGATACTCGGGGTATGTGTGTATGTGTATCCCGCACGCCGTGTACGTACTGTGCATACGTGTTCGACTAATATTTCCATCGTAATAATAAAACACCGGTTCCATCGTTTTATTCAAAATCTCGGATTTTTGTAGAGTATCTTTATTGACTAAAGTAGATTACAATCGTGTAAAAAACAGAATTTAATTTTTTTTTGAGGGCGTTCTCCTCAGCAAATGTTATAATATGGCTTTAACAGTTCAGTAGAATAGAAGCGTAACTGTTTCCATATTAATATGCAAAAGAATACACCTTCTTATTCTTAATATCACTGAACTTGGGCAATTGCCAGTTTACTGTGCTACTAGTCTTAAATTACGACCCCGTGACACAACGCGCAATTGCAGACATTTATTTTTGTTTACTTTTTGACAAATTGGGCATGCAATTAGTGTGTCTACAAGGTTTCAGACCTCTCTCTCTCTTTTTTTTTTATTAGGAAGGTACAGGCTCCCAAAGATGAAATTTGTTTAAGGGCAACTTTTGGGTCCAAATTAAGATCCCCCTACTCCAACTTAAAATTTGATTTTCAAGCCTTCCAAATTCGGCACATTTGCAGTACATCCCAGCAAACACAAAACGTTTTCGACATCATTCGAAAAAAGTTATAAAAGGTTGTCAGAAAACGTTTAAATGTTGGGTTATATAAAGAGTATATTTAGAGTATAAAACGTTTTCATAACCTTAAAAAAACATTTTTTGATAATCTACTGCTCAGCAAACAAAAATGTTTTACAGAAAACGTTTAAATGTAAAAACATTCTTGAAAACTTGATACAAAACATTCTAAACAGAATGTTATTTTGGGGTTGAAATAATATTTTGCGAAAAACGTTTGCCCAAAATATTTTCAACAACGTTTTAAAATCATTTTCATGACCTTTATATAACCCGACATTTAAATGTTATTAAAAGGTTTTGAAAAAAATTTTAAGAACATTTCTGTGTTTGTTGGGTTCAAACATTTTAACATAATATTATTTAAGTATTGACACAATATTTGGCAAAAATATTTGTAAAAAAGTTTACAATAACATTTTTGAAAACATTTAAAAACGTTTTAAAACGTTATCATGACCTTTATTTAACCCGACATTTTAATGTTATTAAAACGTTTTTACCTAAACCCAAAGCCAAAATATAACTTATTTAAAACGTTTTTGTGTTTGCTGGGATGCAATCATAAGAAAATGGTCAAAATTGTAATTAAAGACTAGTAGTCATATAAAAGTGATATTTTATAAATTTTGAAGGTGGACCACATCGACTTTGGGCCCCCTAAAATGTTGGATTTGCAATAAATTTCATCTTCGTGAGAGCGCTGTTCGAAATGTAAATGAGTTGTGACCTCAATTTTTTTGATATGCATTGTATTTATCCTATATTTATCATCAGTGACAACAAAAATAAATAATCTGACAAAAATGTGAATTCTGACAAAAAAAATTGTGAATTTAGGGGGCTAAACTTTCCAGTTTACACAACATTGCATTTTTTCTTGCATATTTAATGACCCCGTGACACAACCCGCAATTACAAAAAATTTGATTTTTATTTTTACTTTTTGACAAATTGGGCATGCAGTTAGTGTGTATACAAGGTTTCAGACCTCTTTCTCTTTTTACAAAGAAGGCACAGACTCCCAAAGATGAAATTTATTCAAAGGGCAACTTTTGGGTCCAAATTTACCCCCCTACTCCACCTTTAAATGGCTGCCACAGAAAATCCGTAAGAGCTACATACCTCAAATTTTCAGGTTTTTAATATTTTTACAGTTACAATATATGACTAAAATATAAAGCAAATCTGAGGGGTCAGGTGGGGAGCCTCCTTGATATCATATTGAGTGACCCATGTATTTCAATATTTAGTGATGTGCCCCCTTATAGTGATTATTTTTTCATGTGTTACCAGTGCATGAACTGGCAACCATATCATTTTCATTTGATTTCTAAAATCACTGAAGCATGAGCACAGTGGAGCACTATACTAGACAAAATCTTTAAAATAAGTACTATCACCTTGGCCCTGGCAACACTAACTAGCATTGTAAACAAGTTAGCACATGGTTTGAACATGATATAGATAGTGTGGAAGTTTTGGCAGAAATTTGTCAATTTCTGCAAGTTTTGTGAAAATCAATTGATACTTCCCATGCAGTAAGGAGTAGTAATACAGGAGCGCTGCACCTAGAATATTATGGGATTGTGAATTGATACTATGAAATAGCAGAAAATGTGATTACTTGAAACTAAATTTGTGCATATCTCAAAACTCCATTTTGGACCATTTTTAATGTTTCCCTTAGCTGATTCATAAAATGTTGATATGCATGTGTTAGCTGATAAGAAATAATGTAGGGAATAATTGTGTCGATATATTGGCACACTAAATTAATATTGTCGTTGCAAAAAAGACGACATTTACCCTAGCATTTGCATTGATTTCTGTGAACATGTAAGCTTACTGTTTCAAATCAGGACGACCTATCGAAAGAATACATAGGTACATTATTTCTTTGGTTTATTTGTAACACATATCCGAAATCGCAATGAAATCGGTCCCTCTCCCCATATTTTCCTGGCCTCCTTCCCAAAAAACCCCATGCTCAAGATATTGAACACAAATTTAAACACTTACCAACCCAGCAAACACAAAACGTTTTCGACATCATTCGCAAAAGGTTATAAAAGGTTGTCAGAAAACGTTTAAATGTCGGGTTATATAAAGGGTATATTAAGAGTATAAAACGTTTTCATAACCTTAAAAAACATTTTTTGATAATCTACTGCTCAGCAAACAAAAATGTTTTACAGAAAACGTTTAAATGTCGGGTTATATAAAGGGTATAAAAACGTTTTAATAACATTTCAAAAACATTCTTGAAAACTTGATACAAAAACATTCTAAACAGAATGTTATTTTAGTTGAGAAAATATTTTGCGAAAAATGTTTGCCCAAAATATTTTCAATAACGTTTTAAAAACGTTTTCATGACCTTTATATAACCCGACATTTAAATGTTATTAAAAGGTTTTGAAAAAACATTCTAAGAACATTTCTGTGTTTGCTGGGTTCAAATATTTTAAAAATATAACTTATTTAAAACGTTTTTAAAACGTTTTTGTGTTTGCTGGGAAGTACATTTGTGTATGAGCTATGACGTTAAAAGTATTACAATAATAATCATTAGAGTGTCAACTTTAAGATGAAGTATGATTTTAGGCCTACCATATTTTGCAAAACAAAATATTTTAGGTTGCTACGTGCAGCTAATTTGCCTACACAAAATTTCAAAATCCTGTATAACCTTAACTTATTATCATTATTGCTCCCAAATGCATTTTTGCACTCAATTTGGCAGTAATTCTAAATTAAGGGGAAATCCCTCTCTTATGTAATACTGTGATATACAAAGATATTGTAGAATGACAATGAATGCATACAACAGTAGGTCATACAACAATGTACTTGAAAAGTATGTCAAGTAGGATTATGTTATCATCACAGTTTATTGTGCACAAGACAAGGAGATAACTAATACATTTATTTGATTCGGCAAAAGTAAAAAAATTACCACCTTCCCTTGGCAATTTTGATATGAAATCAAAGACTGTTCAATCTTATTATGAGAAAATGGGAGTTGCAAACAAAGGGTTTAAGCTTTCTCCAGTCTCCTCTGATTTTATCCTCAAAGAACTCCATTCTTTAAAGCCAAATAAAAGTACTGGCCTTGATGAGATCCCAGCCAAATTTTTGAAGGATGGTGCAACAGGTTTAAAAGATCAATTAACGCACATTGTGAACTTATCAATAACAACTAATACAGTTCCTGAAGAATTGAAATCCGCCCGTGTTCGGCCACTTTTCAAGAAAAATAGTAGGTCTGAAGTGGGTAATTATAGACCCGTCAGTATTCTTTGTATAACGTCGAAAATTCTTGAAAAAGCTGTTTTTGTTCAAATTGATTCTTACTTACGGGAAAATAATATTCTTTATGGACATCAATCTGGTTTCAGGAACTCATTTTCAACAGATACATGTTTAATCCATCTTACAGATTATATAAACAGTCAAACTTCAAAAGGCAACTACACTGGACTAGTCTTATTGGATCTCCAGAAGGCATTCGACACTGTCGACCATGACATTCTATGTGGAAAACTTGGGGCCATGGGTATTGACTCGGTGGAATGGTTTAGAATTAGATCATATTTGAGTGATCGGAAGCAGATTGTCCACGTGAACAAGGTGGATTCTGACCCCCTTCCAATCTCTTGTGGATTTCCTCAGGGCAGTATCCTAGGGCCACTCCTTTTTTTGTGCTATATAAATGACATGGCCGTCAGTGTCGAATGCAAACTCCTGCTTTATGCAGATGACAGTGCTCTGTTAGTTTCAGACAAAGATCCAAAGTGTAGTGCTGATAAACTAAGTAAAGAGTTAGAGACTTGTCGTCAATGGCTTGTTGATAACAAACTTTCCTTACATCTTGGAAAGACTGAGAGTATATTTTTTTTTTGAAAAAGAAAGGTGAAACAAGTTGAAGATTTTTCAGTTACATGCAATAGTAATCAAATTAAGCCTACCAATTCAGCTAAGTATTTAGGGGTAACCCTTGACGATTCGTTATCTGGGGAAGAAATTGCCAGTGATATCATGATGCAGTCATGTCTACAGTAGAATTCACCACGACCTTTGCAGGACTTAAACCCCATTAAAAGCTATTAATCCAAGATAACACTCATTGAAAACAGCTCAACTGATTAAATCAGATCTTCTCTGGTTGTGCACATGTGTCTGTTTTACATGTGCCGTATCGCAATGCTCTGGTATTATAGTTTCAGTTGGGTAACCGATTATAAAGGAAACGCAAAGTAACAATTGTATGTGGACCTTTGTTCACGAAATGAGACAATGGTCTGCTTTTGTTAACCAGCATTTTTGAAAATGAGCAACATAATGATTGTTGACTTAACACGGTTTGGAAATAATTTCTTCGTATTTTTGGTGTTATCTGTCGTTTACATATCCTTCCTAAAACACAAAAGTGCGACTATTTCCAAACACCTAAATTAGCTAAAAATTTAGGACATGTTACAAAACTATATTTTCTAGAATTTCATAGAATACTTTAAATGTAGCTTGTACCGTTTTTTGTGGCATCCTTCAGAACTGAGCGGTCCGTTACCAATATTTTCGGTCAAATCTCCATTCAATTAACACGGGGAGTTGGCTAGCTATGAGCTAGCTATGCCTTGCCCTCACTCATATTTTACGAAAGTGCGACTATTTCTGAACATCTAACCTAGTTGTAATTTTAGGTCATGTTAGAGAAATATATTTGCTAGAAGTTTGGAGAATACTTTAAATATTGGCCGGTTATTTTTCACACAGTGATGTTAACTAGGCAAATGCAGTATACTTCTAACATACACTATTTGTAAAGGTCGCGCGTCAATGGTGAGAGCACTGTGTATTGTGTATAGGAAAAGGGACAGTAACTGCAGTATGTTATTAAAAAATGGCGCTAGACTTGCTTTTTTGTATAGGCATGCTCATTTTTTGAATGAAAAGTGCCGTAAAACTCTGAGTACTGCCCTGATTTTATGTCACTATGACTATGCATGTTCTTCATGGTTTTCAGGTTTGTCTGTACATTATAAGAAAAAGTTACAGACAATGCAAAACAGAGTGGTAAGGTTTATTTTAAACTTAGGTCCTCGCTCTCATATTGGACAGAGAGAGCGGGATAGAGTTGGATTTCTCTCAGTGAAAGATAGAGTGATTCAAATGAAAATGAATAACGTTTTTAAAAATTTTCAGGGTACCGCCCCAGATTATCCTAATTCCAATTTTACCCGTATTTCGTCCATTCATAAATATAGTACCAGGGGTAGCTCAGTCAATTTCATTGTCCCCAAAGTCAAAGGCCAAGCATACAATACTTTTTATTTCACTGCTATTCACCATTGGAATTTGTTACCCAAATCAATCAAAGAAATTGGGAATTTGCCGCAATTGAAACGTGCTGTCAAGAAGCACCTTTCTGAACAGGCTTGGCTAGCTGAGCGTGATATTATGCATCACGAAAATTATTAGGCCCTTTTTTGCTCGTTTGTTTTTCGTCTATGTTATGTTTTGCTCGTCCTCCTGCCTTAATCATTGCTGCTGCTGCTTTATTGTTGTTGTTTTTGCCTTACAAGGACCCCTAATGGAATTAAGCTTTCTTCGAAAGGCTTTTGGGCTATCCTTGGTACTCATTGGTATTTATTCCATTGTCACCTCGTGCAATAGTTTATTCTGGTACCCTGAATTACATACATGTACAGTAGATTATCCATAATGTGCAATCTATTCGGCACATTTGCAGTACATGCAATCATAAGAAAATGGTCAACTTTGGGCTTGTCGTTTTATATGAAGTCAACCAATACAATTACTGGGACTTAGCAAAATTGTAATTTAAGACTAGTGGTCATATAAAAGTGATATTTTATCAATTTTGAAGGTGGACCACATCGACTTTGGGCCCCCTATACTAGACAAAATCTTTAAAATAAGTACTATCACCTTGGCCCTGGCAACATGGTTTGAACATGATATCGATAATGTAGAAGTTTTGGCAGAAATTTGTCAAGTTTTGTGAAAATCAATTGATACTTCCCATGCAGTAAGGAGTAGTAATACAGGAGCGCTGCACCTAGAATATTATGGGATTGTGAATTGATACTATGAAATAGCAGAAAATGTGAGTACTTGAAACTAAATTTGTGCATATCTCAAAACTCCATTTTGGACCATTTTAATGTTTCCTTAGCTGATTCATAAAATTTTGATATGCATGTGTTAGCTGATAAGAAATAATGTAGGGAATAATTGTGTCGATATATTGGCACACTAAATTAATATTGTCGTTGCAAAAAAGACGACATTTACCCTAGCATTTTCATTGATTTCTGTGAACATGTAAGCTTACTGTTTCAAATCAGGACGACCTATCGAAAGAATAAATGGTATATTATTTCTTTGGTTTATTTGTAACACATATCCGAAATCGCAATGAAATCGGTCCCTCTCCCCATATTTTCCTGGCCTCCTTCCCCAAAAACCTCATTCTCAAGATATTGAACACAAATTTAAACACTTACCAAGTACATTTGTGTATGAGCTATGACGTTAAAAGTATTACAATAATAATCATTAGAGTGTCAACTTTAAGATGAAGTATGATTTTTAGGCCTACCATATTTTGAAAAACAAAATATTTTAGGTTGCTACGTGCAGCTAATTTGCCTACACAAAATTTCAAAATCCTGTATAACCTTAACTTATTATCATTATTGCTCCCAAATGCATTTTTGCACTCAATTTGGCAGTAATTCTAAATTAAGGGGAAATCCCTCTCTTATGTAATACTGTGATATACAAAGATATTGTAGAATGACAATGAATGCATACAACAGTAGGTCATACAACAATGTACTTGCAAAGTATGTCAAGTAGGATTATGTTATCATCACAGTTTATTGTGCACAAGACAAGGAGATAACTAATACATTTATTTGATTCGGCAAAAGTAAAAAAATTACCACCTTCCCTTGGCAATTTTGATATGAAATCAAAGACTGTTCAATCTTATTATGAGAAAATGGGAGTTGCAAACAAAGGGTTTAAGCTTTCTCCAGTCTCCTCTGATTTTATCCTCAAAGAACTCCATTCTTTAAAGCCAAATAAAAGTACTGGCCTTGATGAGATCCCAGCCAAATTTTTGAAGGATGGTGCAACAGGTTTAAAAGATCAATTAACGCACATTGTGAACTTATCAATAACAACTAATACAGTTCCTGAAGAATTGAAATCCGCCCGTGTTCGGCCACTTTTCAAGAAAAATAGTAGGTCTGAAGTGGGTAATTATAGACCCGTCAGTATTCTTTGTATAACGTCGAAAATTCTTGAAAAAGCTGTTTTTGTTCAAATTGATTCTTACTTACGGGAAAATAATATTCTTTATGGACATCAATCTGGTTTCAGGAACTCATTTTCAACAGATACATGTTTAATCCATCTTACAGATTATATAAACAGTCAAACTTCAAAAGGCAACTACACTGGACTAGTCTTATTGGATCTCCAGAAGGCATTCGACACTGTCGACCATGACATTCTATGTGGAAAACTTGGGGCCATGGGTATTGACTCGGTGGAATGGTTTAGAATTAGATCATATTTGAGTGATCGGAAGCAGATTGTCCACGTGAACAAGGTGGATTCTGACCCCCTTCCAATCTCTTGTGGATTTCCTCAGGGCAGTATCCTAGGGCCACTCCTTTTTTTTTTTTTTTACATGACATGGCCGTCAGTGTCGAATGCAAACTCCTGCTTTATGCAGATGACAGTGCTCTGTTAGTTTCAGACAAAGATCCAAAGTGTAGTGCTGATAAACTAAGTAAAGAGTTAGAGACTTGTCGTCAATGGCTTGTTGATAACAAACTTTCCTTACATCTTGGAAAGACTGAGAGTATATTTTTGGTTCAAAAAGAAAGGTGAAACAAGTTGAAGATTTTTCAGTTACATGCAATAGTAATCAAATTAAGCCTACCAATTCAGCTAAGTATTTAGGGGTAACCCTTGACGATTCGTTATCTGGGGAAGAAATTGCCAGTGATATCATGATGCAGTCATGTCTACAGTAGAATTCACCACGACCTTTGCAGGACTTAAACCCCATTAAAAGCTATTAATCCAAGATAACACTCATTGAAAACAGCTCAACTGATTAAATCAGATCTTCTCTGGTTGTGCACATGTGTCTGTTTTACATGTGCCGTATCGCAATGCTCTGGTATTATAGTTTCAGTTGGGTAACCGATTATAAAGGAAACGCAAAGTAACAATTGTATGTGGACCTTTGTTCACGAAATGAGACAATGGTCTGCTTTTTGTTAACCAGCATTTTTGAAAATGAGCAACATAATGATTGTTGACTTAACACGGTTTGGAAATAATTTCTTCGTATTTTTGGTGTTATCTGTCGTTTACATATCCTTCCTAAAACACAAAAGTGCGACTATTTCCAAACACCTAAATTAGCTAAAAATTTAGGACATGTTACAAAACTATATTTTCTAGAATTTCATAGAATACTTTAAATGTAGCTTGTACCGTTTTTTGTGGCATCCTTCAGAACTGAGCGGTCCGTTACCAATATTTTCGGTCAAATCTCCATTCAATTAACACGGGGAGTTGGCTAGCTATGAGCTAGCTATGCCTTGCCCTCACTCATATTTTACGAAAGTGCGACTATTTCTGAACATCTAACCTAGCTGTAATTTTAGGTCATGTTAGAGAAATATATTTGCTAGAAGTTTGGAGAATACTTTAAATATTGGCCGGTTATTTTTCACACAGTGATGTTAACTAGGCAAATGCAGTATACTTCTAACATACACTATTTGTAAAGGTCGCGCGTCAATGGTGAGAGCACTGTGTATTGTGTATAGGAAAAGGGACAGTAACTGCAGTATGTTCTTAAAAAATGGCGCTAGACTTGCTTTTTTGTATAGGCATGCTCATTTTTTGAATGAAAAGTGCCGTAAAACTCTGAGTACTGCCCTGATTTTATGTCACTATGACTATGCATGTTCTTCATGGTTTTCAGGTTTGTCTGTACATTATAAGAAAAAGTTACAGACAATGCAAAACAGAGTGGTAAGGTTTATTTTAAACTTAGGTCCTCGCTCTCATATTGGACAGAGAGAGCGGGATAGAGTTGGATTTCTCTCAGTGAAAGATAGAGTGATTCAAATGAAAATGAATAACGTTTTTAAAAATTTTCAGGGTACCGCCCCAGATTATCCTAATTCCAATTTTACCCGTATTTCGTCCATTCATAAATATAGTACCAGGGGTAGCTCAGTCAATTTCATTGTCCCCAAAGTCAAAGGCCAAGCATACAATACTTTTTATTTCACTGCTATTCACCATTGGAATTTGTTACCCAAATCAATCAAAGAAATTGGGAATTTGCCGCAATTGAAACGTGCTGTCAAGAAGCACCTTTCTGAACAGGCTTGGCTAGCTGAGCGTGATATTATGCATCACGAAAATTATTAGGCCCTTTTTTGCTCGTTTGTTTTTCGTCTATGTTATGTTTTGCTCGTCCTCCTGCCTTAATCATTGCTGCTGCTGCTTTATTGTTGTTGTTTTTTGCCTTACAAGGACCCCAATGGAATTAAGCTTTCTTCGAAAGGCTTTTTGGGCTATCCTTGGTACTCATTGGTATTTATTCCATTGTCACCTCGTGCAATAGTTTATTCTGGTACCCTGAATTACATACATGTACAGTAGATTATCCATAATGTGCAATCTATTGTATTTTCTTTTTGTTTGCAATTTTTGATGTATATTGAGTGCTAAATAAAATAAAATGAAATGAAATGAAATGAAATGAAATGAAATGAAATAAAACCGAAAGTCGAGTATCGGCAACAGTCGCAAATGATTAGCGTTTGATTCGCTAAGTACGCCAAGTACTTTTAATGGCTAACATGAATGGATCTAGTGCCAGTTCTTCAATTATACTACTAATATAATATCAGTGGCGTACCGTGGGCGCCCAAACCCCGGGGGCTGAAGAAAATTCAATTTTGCCGCCCCTTCCTCAACAGCCCGAAAAGGTTGACCCAATTTTTTTCTCGGTCGTTTGAAAAAGTGAAGAGCAAAAAAAAAGAAAGAAAAAAAAAAGGCTTTCGCCCTAAAAGCAGCACATTGTGATGTATAGTACCCATTTTTTCATAATTTTTTATGCTTTATCAAATTTTTCCGCCCTTTTTATTTACTAATTCTTTTTGCCGCCCCCTTCTTTTTTGCCGTCCCTGTTTTTGCCGCCCCTTCTTCTTCCGCCGCCCCTTCATTTTGGCCGCCCCCTGCTTTACCCCGGAGGGCTGGCGCCCCAAAGCCCCCCCCCCCTCAAAAATACGCGCATGAATATTAGTTCTTCTTTCCTTCTTACCTTGCTTTCATGGTATTTGCCACAGAATAATGTTCTCTATAATCCTACTCAAATTACTTCGCTTCATTACATAGATCATCATCGAGAACTCCTATTTTCATCTTAGGAAATGGAAAAGTAATATTAATGTTCTGTTTTTATTTCTTATTTCTCCCCAACCTGTATTGCATCGTAATTCCAGTATCATATAGGGAGAAAAGGTTGCACAGTTAAGTGGGATAGGGGGAAAGTTTTTTATTCACATAGTTGTGGAAGTTGTGTTTTGCTCATATTCATGTTTATCGTCAAAGGTACATGTAGCATAATGTGTTGTTACTTGGAGTCTACGTGTGTGGGCTTGCATTTTATATTAGGTACGTTATCTCAGTCGACATGTCGTTAAGGTGCACCAAAGGTGTAAGATATATTTTTAAATAATTTATTCTTCAAATGTATTCTTTACATAGACGTTTTAATCATGTCCTAGTATCAATCCTTTCACTAGATTTGTCGCTTCTAAAAGAAAAACAAACTTCGTGAAAGTTTATGCAATATTTTTTTGATGAAGGGATAAGCAAGTATATATATCTACGACATTTACGAGTGAAGCATGTGTAGGCCTACCCATATTACGAGTATCATGTGCTATACAGTGTGAGTCATAATGACACTCAATGGGACTGTGAAATAATTATGAGCCAGGGGGTAAGATTGGGGGTTGGGAATCGAGGGGGAGGGGCAAGGTCAAAAAGGCGGGAAGCATTTTTGGGCACGCATTTCCAGGGCATCTTTTAAATAACTAACACGCTTAGAAAAACAGTACAAAAACGTTCAAATATGCACCATGTCCTCCTTGATATGCTCGCATCATATCCAGACCATTTAAGGTTTGCAAATTGGGAACCAAATAATTTCGCATGTGTAAAAGGGCAATTTTAGGCAGGCCAAGTTTCTGAATTCCTTTTGGTAGACAGACAATTTATTACAACTTTCACGAAAATCGAAAAACTTTAATTTTTGACCCCTATGCAAACTGGAAATTGACCCTTGACCTGTTGCGGCACATAACTTCTGAACCAAAGGTTCTATTGAGAAACAAAATTACATATTTATGATCCTTAGGCGTAGACGAATAATTTTATATACTCTGAAGTGATATTTGCACACTTTCAATTTTTGACCCCTGTATAAACCTATGTGGTCATCTTGGGGTCATTTATTTCAAAATACTCAAGGGTGCCAGGCTGGCACCCGTCACAACAAAACATTGTGCGGACGCTACTTTCAGGTTTTTGGTTTAGCTAAGCACCACACTAAATTCGTTTGCCAATGTTGCTTGAAGTTGTCCACAAATTTAAAAGACATGGTAACAGGACAATTAACTCCATTTGCAATGATAATTATGTATTGTTACATTTCTACAATGTAATGATGCTTAATCAAGATATCTTATTCAAAGAATACTGCAGAGGTCATAATGAAAAGACAGTGAGGTTATTATTGAACCTCAGTGTGCAACAAGCTAGGTGTACATTCATAAACTGTCACCATGTTCACATATAATAGACAATAATGTACCAGCATAGTTCACATCCTGTAATTTAAATACATGTTGCGAATGATATTTAGGATTTTTGGTTCATTTCGGTACAGATCATTATGACTCACCCTGTATACGCGTTGCAGAATAGCTCGGAGCTCGCGTGAAACTAAGAATCGGAAGTTTGTCTTTTGTAACAATTGTTTTCGTAATTGTCTCGTATTTCAGACGACCACAACCCTGAAATTAAAAGTCAACTGAACCTGAAATTGGGTGATTTGTTGAGGATTTGTTATTACGATACGGTGCTTATCTTTGATCCTGTCGGAAAAACAAATCAAATGCAAGATTGTTTTACTGGACAAATAGTGACTTTAATGGGACAACCAGAAGAAAAATGAAATTGAAAAAAAATACCCCAAAAAACAAAAAAACAATTGACATGTTTTTTTTTCACACGATTGACGTTTTCGTTGTTGTTGTTGTTGTTGTTGTGTTGTTTTTTGTTTCGTTTAATATTCTAGCATCCAATCGGTTACTTTGTACCACGCTTTTCGATTGGTATATAATTTGCGTGCTTTAATAAAATGTCACACGTTTACTATGGTGAGCCCAGGGGTTGAGAGATACGGGGGAGGGGACAAGGCAACACTTTTACCATAGGTAGTTGACATCATGGGCTAGGCCTACACAAAAATGCCTGATAGCAATTGAACCGGAGTAGCTTCTGGTGGGAAAGGTCATCGAACTTCACACAGGGTCAAAGTTCAAACTTATTCAAATTGTGTTAATTTCAATGTATTCCTCTAGTCATACGGATTCAGAAAATGTATATTTTGACCTATCTAGGTCAATGATCACGGTTTTGGCTCTATAGGGGTCAAACACATCAAATGCTCCGATTTTGAAAGAATGATCTTTCCCCGCCCAAAATTTCGCCGGTTCAATTGCTATCATGCATTTTTGTGTAGCCCGTGGCAGCTTCCCCCCCCCCCCCAAATGGTACAAAACACCCCATCTGAGGGGGCCGCCCGAGCTCATACACTATTGACCTTTTTCCCTCTATCCCACATTGCACTATTCCAGGGGGGTATGAGGTAGTTCATCAACCTCATAGATTGTGTGCATCCGATGGTCTTTGCCAGGCCTTTGCAATTATTTTGTCTTAATATGGGCATACTGATTCCATATATGCGGATTATCGTAAAGGCCATCGATGTTACTAATTATGCAATTATTGAATACACGAGTGATGCAGTTACGGAGCGATGCAGAACATCTGTGTAAGAGATTTTGTTTACGTCTTATTTTCATCTCCGAAAAAAAAGTGAAACCGACGCCGACAAAATATCACTGCGTGTCCCGTCATTAGTTTTTCACCATTAGGTCTATAAAATGTATACAAAGTTAGGTTTCAATAGCAGGAAACTTTTTTTGGTGAGGACACCATGTCCATAAGGCATAGAAATGTTGTTTTTTGCCCCCGAAAGGTATTAGTGATCGCGCGCCATTATCGTGATGATCGGGGATTCTTTTTTGTGATGAAGGCACCAGCCGAAATGTCCGTATTCCAGAATGTAATGAACATAACTCTGTACTCCCCCGGGGAGATGATGTATTTTGCGACACTCATACCCCCCTGGAATAGTGCATGATGGGAAAGAGGGAAAAAGGTCTATTCCAGGTGCATATTGCGATTTAATCCGTAAAGGTCATGTCAGATTAAAACCCCGGTACATCATCTCTCACTGGTACAGGCAAGGAGGTTTAATATAGAAGGAAGATAAATATATTACATAACGCATTGTTCCTTTGATGCCGATTTGATTTGCCGACAGGCTATTCATAAGTACAGGCTTAGTGGTACCGTTGTTTTGAACAAAGGGGCTCGTCCACTGGAATATATATAGTGTTTGAGCACGGTCGACCCCCTCAGATGGGGTGTATGACCATAACTCTTTTCTGATTAAGGTGCATTTTTGCCACTCAAGCTTTTCCTCTTCTTTGAGGTCAGATTAAGATATTAAAACTGAGTCTGGACCTTAATCACAAAAATTTACACGTGATTTCGCTTGATTCCTAACAACTGTCCCTATTGTGTGTATGATCCTCATATTGATCTGTCGTTGTGTGAAGCTAGCCTGAATCCTTCTGGCCTCTAATGGCGGCGCCCTTTTTTACCCACAATTCTTCACGTTGCATTATCAAGCGGCCGTGCGTGAGTATTCGAGGACTGGAGGATCGAGTCCAGAGTAAAGCGCTGTCAATTCACACCTGACGAACGCACCCTTGTGACGAACGCTTGCAATGGTGACCCATAGCAAAAGGAAAAGGTATCGGTATAGTTCCGGCTACTATACGGGATAGTATCCGGTAGGTATTCTGGAGCTATCCGAAAGTATCTGCTAGCAGATACTAGTTGGATACTAGTATCGGTATAGTGGTACTATTCCGATACTATCCCGATACTAGTATCTGATACTATAGTATCGGAATAGTACCCGCTTTCAGCTGGCGCCAATCCATGTCACATGACTAATTAGAATAACTGCCATATCGGCTTGGAGCGAAATTGCTATACAGTCAAGGAATGAGTTCCTCTGATTCAAAGGATAATATATACTGTTGTACAAAGAATTGTACAGTGTGTTCTATTTCTGGGCTTCACAATACAGGTATGATTGTATTGGGTGACAGTTTTTGAACAGAACTTTTTATTTTATCTAAATTTAGTATAAGCTTAAGAACATTGTGCAATGTAGGCTATATCAAACCACGGAGTATGTTGAATTCTGCACCCAAGACAACATGGTGCTCAATGCATCAGCTGATGCATGCCATAAATGTGAATGTGTATATTATATGTTTTTAGCATGCAATGTAGCATTCATAATGTACATTGCTTTTTGCCACAAATTTCAATGCTGCATGTATGTACAATATAATCAATTGCTACACATTTCACATTTAATGTATGTACAGCTATAATCATTTGAAATTTTCCAGTGACCTTGTCCATATACCATGTAAATCTCTGGACATATATCTATGACCATATTTGGGCAAAACAATTTACATGCGAAACAAATAGTATCCGATACTATCCCGATACTAGTATCAGGTACTATCCCGATACTAGTATCGGGCACTATTCCGATACTATTTATCAGTGTCTCCCAGTAACAGTATCGGATACTATCCCGATACTATATGTCCATATATGGACAAAAAATTTGCATGTGAAACATATCCGGATACTAACCGATACTAATATCTCACTAGGTAGCGGGTACTATTCCGGTATTAGTATCAGAGACTATCCCGATACCTATTATATTTTGATATGGGGAGAGCAAGGAAGATATACTCTGGAAGCGATAATCAGAAATTAGCATGTATCCAACTTGTTATTTAAATAGCGTATTGTTATTTAATGATCACTTAACCTTTCTAGAGGGCGTCAGTATGTTGGCTGGCAGAGCTTGACTCGAAAGAATGGTGACACCTCGTTTCTTTCAAATAATACTATTCTACGAGTATGTTGGGTTAAATTTGACCCCTATGCAAACGAGAAATTGACCATTGACCTGTTGCGGCACATAACTGGTGTACTGCTGTGGAAAAAAAAATAAGTTGGCTTAAAATTCGTTGTAACCCGTACGAAACTCGGGGAGCTGATCCCGGTTGTGAAGGTTATTTGTGGAATGTCTAGGGTGTGCGCTCTTAAAACAGCAAAGTCGCTGATTTGTTGTTAAATGGTTTTGGAGTGATGTGGGGCCATAGTGGTCAGCGACAACCTGTAAAGTGTGCTGAGGCTTGCGGGCGTAGCGCACTATAAATCACTGCGCTTTATTTTTCTTTCTTTTTTCTTTTTTTTCGGCGTAGACGAATAATTTGATATACTTTGAAGTTTGATGAAGTCAGAGCCACATCTGACGAAAGCTTAACCAATTTCACACATTGAGCGCTTGCACCGGTAATGTGATATCCGACGGCGCACCCGAATAAAAATCAATTGTAACAGGATGCATCCTGTTGCCTATAAAAGCAAGTAGTCAGATGTGATGAATTGCCAGTCTGATGAAACCACAAGTGTAGTGGTGAAACGTCACTAAACGTGAGCAAATCACCTTTTTTGCTGGAATTGCTCAAAATGAACAAAATTCACAGAACAACAACAACAACAACAATAATAATAATAATAATAATAATAATAATAATAATAATAATAATAATAATAATAATAATAATAATAATAATGATAATAATAATAATAATGATAATAAAAATAAATTAATAATAAATCAACCTTTTTCTTACCCTCAAGTGGAGTCCTTGCAGTTAATAATGTATCTTTGGGTAGACACTAACCAGAATCTACTAGAAATGAAATGAACTTGACTTTGTATCGTCCAAGTTTCGTTAACGATGAATATTATGTATCATACGGTAATAAACTCCGAGAATAAACGCGAGATGCTGTCCTGTGGAGTACGCCATCTAATGTTAACAAAACCATTGTTTATTCTATAGAGAATACACATTGTGTATTCCACAGAGAATTCGTCCGATAGGGTGCTTTTTGCAAACTATTTAAAGATTATAGTCACTTAAACATGTTAAATGAATCTAACTTCAGACAGTTTGAAATGAAAGTAGAGACCAGCACGTCTACATTGAACCGATGATTAATACTTCGAAAGCTAAGTCCATTTGTGGCCATAGGACCTAACAAGTGCCGTATGCATGTCGTTGATTCCGCATCTACCTAATACTATTGTCTAAGACACTCTAATTGGCAAAAAACGTCTGGCAAGTAGGAGTTACCACAACATTGCATATAAGACCGCCAGAGGAATATATACTGCTAACAGACTTGGCTTATTCAAATCCATTTCCGTGTTACCATTTCAGGAATCATTTTATTTATACGGTGGAGAGTTTACCCTCCAACAGAGAGGTAAAGTTCCTCTATTATCATCTACAAGAATCCGCGTTGAAACGTGTTTTAATAGCTATTTGCCATTTCAATCACTAAAGACGTACTTAACAACAGCGCAGGAAAAGTGCACCCGAATGCATGTCTTGATTTGTTAATCAAGATTTTTAAAAACGATAGGAAGGATATTTGAAATTGGGTTAAGCAATCCACTCAAACGTGACTCAAACAAAAGCTTGGGAATTTTCAAAATCGAGTCCAACTAATCTTATCTGACAAAGTGAGTAGAGCAATAAACATTTGGGATACTATTTGAAATTGTAATTCATGACCAGTTCTACTTACATGAAATTAGCTTGATAAGGTGAATATTTCAGTTGGAAATCTCATGTAGGATATTTGGTAACCTTTGAAGGTTTGGGTCTCTACACATAAATGTTAAACCAGAAACAGAGTCAGTAATACACATACCGTATGCTCAATTATTTTCAAGTTACAGGTTGTCGGGGTTATAGTTCAGTTTAGGGTTGATTTTAACAGAGCACGAACTCCACCTTCACCCCGAATATATCTTGGGAGGTGTCTTATGTATGTACATCCTGATAAACTTTTTCATAATCAGATTCATGAAATTAGAACTTTTGAGTTTGTTCTAAGCACATATGAGGTTTTGCTCTTACCAAATTTACACATTATATGAGGCTTTGCAAATGCCAGTCAATGCACATTAAGAGCTTTAGTGTAACTGGATTCTGCTCATAGGAGTGTTTGCAACCTGGGATATGCAATACCACAATAATTAAGTTCTGTGTTTATATTATAATTTCAAATTAAAATAAATTAACCATCTTGAATTTTGGGGAACATTTATAATATATTATGTACGTGTGGAATCAATATCGACAGAAGTCCATCTTTTACAACATTTTATACTAAGTCATGCATTATTTATTTATTTATTATGTATTCAAAGTTGAAATAAATACAGTTTTAAATGTATGTGTATTTTTTATACATTATTAATTATTTCAATACATTGAAACTGAAAGTTTGTACAGGTAAACATAGCCCACTAGGCCTAAAATTGATGACAAAGTACTTTCCTTGTTTAACAACCATTTAACAATTCTCAATCTTATTCAGGTATAAGTGTTTATTTGATTTCATGTGGTACGTCATTTTTTGTTTTGTTTTATTTGCTTGTTTATTTGTTTTTGTTTTGTTTGTTTATCTCGAGGAGATAAAATCAGGGCTTAAACTACATTTAAGTAATAAACGCTACATTATTCTCCAAGAAACAAATTATTGTTTTTATTCAATTTCACAGCGTTTTGTAAAGTACACAGCTGGTAGTCTAGGAAAAATTACAACATTACAAAAAAAAAAGATTCATAGTTGTTGAAAATCTGGTTTTGTAAAATTATTGAAAAAACTAAACTCTAATTCATACTTTATACAGTATGAATTATTGAGATTCTGGTAAACAGATCCAAGAAAATCACTTGATATTTCAGTTCCAATCAGGAACCTGTTCACTCTGCAATGACTGTAAAAGTCTTTCTAGATGTCAGCAGACCCAAGTGGCTGTGATGACGTAGCCACTTTTGCTGGTTGCCGTTGTGAGATGATCTGGTCGTAGATTCTGTCCAATTTGTATGCCCCCTCGGCCTTGTTCATAGTGTTTTTGCCCCTGCTCCTGATCCAAATGGCTTCTTTAAGCCAACGCGTGGTTTTGTCTGCCTCTTCATCGATGATTTTGGCCTCGTCCCAGCTGATTACATGGTTGCTAGGTGCGACGTGCTCAGTTATTGCCGATTTATGGATTTTGGATGTGGAGGATTTTCTTTGAGATCTAGTGAAATTCTTGGCACTTATTTTTTCAGTTTCAGTTTTGTGTTCATGCAGCCTTGTTTTGAACAAGCGGCCCGTTTCTCCTATGTATGTCTTAGGACAGTTATTGCATGGTATTTCGTATATGGATTCTGCTGTTTGGGGGGGATCCTGTTTGTCTTTGGGATGTACTTGATAATTGCGCAAGGTGCAGTGCGGCTTCATGGCGGTCGAAAACCCATGTTTCTTGAACACTCTAGACACTCTGTCTGAAAGGCCCTCGACGTAGGGTACAACGACTGACCCCTTAGCTTTGTCTTTGTCGTCTTTCTTCATCCTTTTCTTGGTTTTAGGATGTTGTTTTTCTTCCTTAAACTTGTCGATGGCCCAACCGGGGTATCCACATTGGTGGCTTGTGGTTCCAATCAAGGGACTGACTGATCTAGAAACACTTTTTACAGTCTTTGCAGAGTGAACAAGGTTCCTGATTGCAACTGAAATATATCGAGTGAGTATTACATGTACATTTTCTTGGATCTGTTTACCAGAATCTCAATAATTTAACTTGACTTTGAACGATCCGGATGAATGTCATCAATAAAGTATGAATTCATAAAGTTCTTGTTTAGTGTATACATTTAAGATTTCAAATTTCAAGAGCAAAACACGACCAAAATGCGTTCAAGGTTATAACTTTTTGTATTTTTGTTTAAAATTTCAAACACATTTTTATTCAAGCTCTACAGTGATACTTTTTAACAATTTGTGTTTTAGAAAACCACAATAGAATGAATACACTATTCTTCGAATTTTGATTTGTAAAACATCTTAATACAGGTCAGAACTAATTTAGAAAATATCTTGAAATACTTGCCAACAAATTTGAATTGCAATTAACAAATTTGACATTATTAACTCCCAATTAAAACACACACAGGCTAACACTTCAAAATAGCAATGAGATCCGAAATCGAAAACAAAAACGATAAGTGATCAAAGTTTCACTGATGAATTGCGCTATAGGACTAAAGCTGTAAAATCCCTCGACAAGTGTTGATATTATACTAATTCTGTGTATACTTAAATGATTAAGGGATGTCACAAAGTAATAAGCATTACCTTACTTTATATAGTAATGCCTGCCATTTGCATAAACTATTTTTGCAAACCGAAGCCACTCTATGGAAGTTAAACGTTCATCACGTTGCAATTGATTTAAGCTTCCTAAATCCAATCTAACGTACAATATTTGGATTACGAATAAGAAGCAAAATATAATAATATATTTCATCATCTTATGTAGCTTCTTATATACACACAATACGTTAGTAATGATAGATAAGATGTGCCAAGCTAGTTGTTAGTTTGCAAAATATGTGTAATTGGTATAGTATAGGCCAGCGAAATAAAACATGTCTTACAAAATTTAGAAATTAAAATACAGCAACGAAGGAGATTTTGAAAGACTTGCTGGAATCTGGTTTATAAAACAACACGTCAGTGTCAATAAAGTTGAGCAGTGAAGAAAGAAGCCTGTTTCCCAAAGGAGTTAAGTGTCTGGAGAACTGCGCAAGGAGTTAAGTGCTTAGAGAACTGCGCAAGGAGTTAAGTGTTTAGAGAACTGCGCAAGGAGTTACGTGTTTGGAGAACTGCGCAAGGAGTTAAGTGTTTGGAGAACTGCGCAAGGAGTTAAGTGTTAGGAGAACGTAGCAAGGAGTTTAGTGTGGAGAAAGCAGCACCATTTCTGCGCGAGGGTTTTATACGCAAGGATATAAATAATAATAATAATAATAATAAATTTTGGATTTATAAAGCGCCTTTCTCCAGATCTTAGAGGACTCAAAGCGCTGTAATTTCGCTGCAATGGTGAATCATCACAATCAGATCGCATCAACTAGGTTGCTGCCGAACGGCGCACACCTATCCGCATTTAGATTGTAACATCCACCAATTATCTGTGCAGCTCCCCAAATTCCATTGGGTGAAGGAAGTTTTGATAACCAAACAACTAATCACCGATTTTTTTGCGATACAGGAGGAAACCGGAGATCCCGGAGAAAACCTGCGAGAGCGAGCATGGAATCGGGATAAACCAAGTGCACATGAGTCCTTGGGCCGCGCCGGGGCTTGAACCCGGGACCTCAGTGGTGCAAAGCGAGGGAACTACCGCTGCGCTAACTCGCCCTCGCAAGTGTACAATGGACTTCGCTGATTTTCGCAGGACAGGTGAATAAGGATATTTACATCAGCCGTTCAGAACATTGCAAGAACTCTATTATCACAAAGAAGAAGACTGCTGGTTAAGTACTGATTAGTTAAAACTGTGATTGTGTGATTATAGTGTATGTGCAATTGTTGTTATGTACCAATCATATTTTTCTTTCAATTAAAGACTTAAATTTTGTTAACTTAATCAAACTGTGTATTGTTGTTGTGCATTCGTGTGAATTTGGGTAAAAGGTGATTTTGTGACACTGACATCACACATAATGAGTGCATGTGACTTTGACAGTATTACTCCAATAATGAAGTTGTTAAAGGCCCATTCAGTGATTTGCTCATCCGGACGATCGTAAAAATCATCAAAAATCAGATTTTGGTACCTTTGTCATTGTCATAGATGTGCTAACATAGTCTGTTAGTAGTTCAGCCGAAAGCCATGTATTTAACATGAATCTGTAATTTATATACTGACAGTATATAAATTAGCTACATGTATTTGAACAGGGTTTCAACTTTGTCAATACTGCTGTTTTCTTCATATTTTTGCAAAATTTTTCATTTCAAAAATACCAAATGACAATTTGAATGACTTATCCTCCATTTTAGGCAATTTATAAAACATTTTAATTTTTGTATTTACATCTGACTTTTATATATCAAATGTGTTCAACAGCCATTTCGAAAGTGTTGCAACTATTTTATATAATTAATGAAAGAAATAATGATGCAAACAGTGTTAATAATATTGTTGATGTTAATGTGTTACATACATACGAAAATAAAATCTTAAAGTTAAACATCTTAAATACTACCTATTTTCATTTTTGTTCAATATTTGTGTGACGAAAAGTAGTTCTAACCATATCAAATAACGTTGTTCGTACGGCGTCTAATTATCACATCAAAAATGCTGTATTTGCAATTTTTTTCAACGGCTTATGTACCAATATAAAACAGTTTGAACGATACAGAACTGCTTTCAATTATATACCATGCAGTCCTAATGCTTTCAATTATATACCATGCAGTCCTAATGCTTTCAATTATATACCATGCAGTCCTAAGTATTTTTGATACTTTTTTCTTTCGAATGTGGCAGTTTTGTGCCAACCTATCTGGATGCAATGTGATAGTAAAAGCGAAAGTATAAAAGATCTTATGTCAGAAAACATATCAGTATCAACTGAAACTAACAGCCTCGTTCAATTTGTTATTAAGATATGATAAAGACAAACGCTAAACGGAAAAGTATGTAAGATGGCTATTACTAGATGGGGTTATATAAGATATTGCCAGAAGAGGTTAATTTAAAACGAAACTCTTAGTGATCAAATGGGGTAAACTCCGCTTACATGAAAAGACCCTGTCCCATTTTTTGCTTCATATCGAGAATTTGCGGAGCGCACAAACTTTAACAAAATCTGAATTTGTGTGAGAATAAGGCGTGTTTCGTGGATGCACTCAACACAATATCCGAAGGGATAAGTTTACCGAATTCTGTATATTTAACCTTGGGTTAGATGAGAATAGGATATAGTATTGGCAGTATGCATTATCTAACTTAGAGTAATTTACACATGCAGACATTCAGTACAATAAGAACATTCATACCTGGAATGTTTTACCGTGTAACACACGTAATCTGAAGAGAACATCCTGTGATGTTAAGATGGGGGTATTTCCCCCTCCGCCTTAGGTTTGTTTCCCGCTATATAGTGCCACTTTTTTTAATCTGTTAAAGAAATGATTGAAAGTTGTTCCACACTGGTAACGAACATGTGATGCTGGTTATTCCGTCATCAAGTACAGTACATCAATATATGCTAACAACGTCAAAAACATATTCCAATGTCAAAAATATATATTTCAATGCTCCATTTTACAGATGGAAGGATCATTATCTGTCATAGTTTCTTCTTCAGTTGTAAAATAAATCACGTGCTTCTTGTTTTTACTTTGTCTGTTACTTTGTCATGTCGTGCAGTTAATCTACCAAAGTACATTTTTACATTATTTTATAAATGAAGAGCTTTGTTTCAAAACCCCTTACATCATTTTGAGAACACATCAAAATATCATCAAAAGTCACTGATATATGGGGTTTGCAACAAAAGCAGTTTTTGGCGGGATGCTTGGGTAGGATGAGTATCCCACCAAAAACAGCTTTTGTTGACAAACACCAATATATATATATCAGTGATTATTTTGATGATTTTTTGATGTGTTCTCAAAATTGGGCAAGTGGATGTAAGGGTTTTTGAAACAAAGCTCTTCAAATACAGATAAACTCCAGCAGTGTTTACCACATATTGTAAATATTTCAGGAGCTACTCTTGTGAGACCAGTGCCTGTATGAAATACATAAAGAAAGTATTGTCAAGATTTGTATTTTTCGATATTGAGCATGTGATTACAAGACATGATGTGGTAACTTGAATACAACTTATTTTACCTTGGGATATTTAGAACCCTTCCGAAACCTTAAGAAACATGATGCTACCTATTTCGCCGGAAATCACATGAATAATATGAAACATAAATAAAAAAAACCCTACTTGAACATAGAATCGTCCATACATCGTTTAATACTGTTATACTATGTATAAACAAGAAACAACTTGAACGATAGATAATCTGATATTTTATTGGGTTTAATAATATTGTTCGAATAAATACAAAACCCAGTTGAAATAACATCTACAGGGGCGATAAGGAATAAACTGCGGAAGATACATTCAGATTACTCAAATTATTTGCTTAACCTGTAGTCTTATTCACCTACTTGCTAACTCAAACTGCATTGTGGTGATCTATTAAAAAATCATGAAGAAACATTGAGTTGCTCTATAAACATGCTAAATGATAATAGAACATCATCCTGGATGTGTGATTCAATTATTCCAAGATGCAAGCCTGTGTACGACGTATGAGAGCGACAAAGCTTCAGATCTTACATCAGGTACATGTATTTTAAGTTTTTCTCTATTCTAAATAAGTTGGAATGTATTAAAGAATCCTATTGCAATTACATGGTTAACCAGCATATATACCTTATGAGTCTTCGACATGACGTAATGTCGCATTTTGTCGTGTAATTAGAACATGTGCATTTTAACAGGTTATATGCCATTTAGGAGCACGGTGGCAGAGCGGAACTGGCTCCGACTCATAATCGGAAGGTTGTGGGTTCGAGCCCCGGCGACGCCATCGTGTTGTGCTCTTGATTCATCATGCAGTTATTGTTAACTACATGTATGCACACAACACAGGGGCACTCACAATAGGCAATTGAACCCTACTGGTAGCGCTGTATCGTAGCTATTGGGGATGAACTAGTTAGTATCATATATCAAAAAGTATAAAAGCTATGATTTTAGTACTATCTCTCTGTTTCAATTACTTATTCTTTTCCAAATATCTGAATCTTCAACCCGGTACAAGCTTTAATAACGGGGGAACATACAATTTTATTAAAAAGAAATCCTATCATCTATCCAAACTCGCCGTGTTATTCCAATGCACATTTTACTTCACCGGGCAGCCATTTTTTGATCGTATTTTGAAGATTGGCGTCATAAAACCGTCATAGGTACAAATTTAGTACTTTCTGTCAATCAATTATGGCTTATTCTCTACATGTCAATCTTTAAATAATTGGCATAGTCCTTATAATAACGGTACTCCGCCTTGATGAGTAAATGACAGCAAACAGCTGCAAACCAGTGAAAAATATCCCAAAACTCGGTCAGTGGGGCTGCGTTCGTACATGTCAATAGAGTCATTATCGATTGGATTACTCGTCCGTAGCGGACAATTCGGTCGCTCATTGGATCAATATTATCAGGTGGTAATAAATTTGCATTGGACAATAGATTACTATATAATGGTTTAGTACTGCATATATCGGTTTAATCTTCAATAAGCGGGTTTATGGCTGGAAAGGTCACGGTGAATTCGCCGTGGACGTAAGTGCACTATGTAAGGTACTTTATCTCGATTACTCCTCTCTACCCGGGTGTATAAATGGGTACCGGCATTCTTTAATGCTGGGAAGGTAACAGACTCGCTGTGGAGGAGGTTTAGCGATCCCCCACAGCAACATTACATGGAGGAGTCTGGCCCAATCGCCAATGAAAGAGAGATGGGCACTCCGTTCACTGTTTATATACACAGGTTTTTCAGGTTCGTGTCCTCTCCAGGAGCTATTTTGATAATATACATTGGTTTACATTAAAATGTATTATGTAAAGTCTTTGTGCTTTCAAATGGGACTTTGTAGAAACGACGTGCACGCGTATAAGCGCGCAAAAACTTGGCATTTTGCACTATTTCCCCTATTTTGGCCCATAATCGATATTAATGGAAATAAAATGGGGCTTCGTGTTTTGTCAGGGAGGCACTCTGCCCACCAGCCTCATCCATGGCTACGCTACTGCGCTTTTTGTTCACGGAGTGAACGCTTTGCCCGCTTGGACCCATATCTCATACATACATTTTATCCCTTACATACACTGTGTCTCGTAAATAGCTACTGTAGCCCACTAACCATGTGGTTAAGAGGCTGAGAAATAATTCCAAATATATCATAACCAGGTTTTAACACTTCATGACTTAGAACGCTATCAGTCGATGGCTATTGTTATACAAGACCCACTCAGTCACTTAATTAGGCACTGGAAACGATCGAATTCGTTATTGAAATTAGCAAAATGTTTAAATGTTTAAGGGATGGGGTATGAACGTTTGGACAGTATTTATTGTGGGACATTAGAGCACATCAGACATATCGAATGGCATTCTGAATACGAAGAATGTCCTTCTGATATCAAATAATTTTGATTTTTGGAAATTCGCAATGTAATACACATTTTATGGCAAATGATTAAAAATTGATGTTTTGATATTTAACAGTAGGCCTACTCGAAGTAAACTTTATAACTCTGATGATTTATACTTAAAGTGTATGTAGCTGGGATGAAAAGCCGACGAGCAATTGAAAATTTTGACCTTTCGTATTGAAGATATGGATTATTTTTCCCAAAACACCAAAAAAAATTAGGTCTTTTGGGGGAAAAATCCATATCTTCAATATGAAAGGTCAAAATTTTCATTAGATTTATAAAATTTACTTCGAGGACTGTTATATATCAACAATTTGAAAAATATCCAATTTTAATAATTTGTCATAAAATTTGTATTATATCGTTAATTTCAAAAAATGAAAATTATTTGATATCAGAAAGTCATTCTTCGTATTCAGAATGCAATTCGATATGTCTGATGTGCTCTCATGTCACACAAAAAATACTGTCGAAACGCTCATTCCAGATCCCTTAAGTTACACCATTTCACTTCATAATTAATTTTCTCGGTCAAATGAAAAGCAATCATTTTCATTTCTTCGGTAAATGTCAGAAAAAAATCTATAATGCTTGGTACTGTATATCAGTGGCGTAGCCAGTGGGGGGGGGGGCAGGGGCCCCCCTGCTCGTCATGGCCGTCGGTACATGTAAGGCCGTCGGTAGACGAAAGGCGTTGGTGAAAAAAAATTGGGTTAAAGCCATATAACATTTCTGTAAAAATAGATTAGTATTTATTTTCCATAAAATGTTAGCTTTTACTGTCAGATAATTATGTCCCCTTTTAATTTTGAGCCGAACAAGTGAGGTAAAGCACAGAAAATTGGAATTTACTACAAGTGCCCATGCATATTACTCCCGCGGTTGTAACACGGTACGATACTCGGGTGTGTGTGTATGTGTATCCCGCACGCCGTGTACGTACTGTGCATACGTGTTCGACTAATTTCCATCGTAATAATAATACGCCGGTTCCATCGTTTTATTCAAAATCTCGGATTTTAACAAAACTACAGCACCTAAAGTCTTGATTTATTTATTTATTTATTTTTGAAATTTACAATACTAGCGATCACCCGTCTTGCGCGGTCAGAGTCTTTCGCGGTTTGTAAATTTTTTATATTTTGTGAACATGTAAATGTTTTATTTAATGTGATTAATGGTATGAGAGGAGATTATATATATATATATCATTTAGAAATATAATATGTAGTATCCTTTCCATATAAATCAATGGCTTGAAATTGCAATTACATCGTGATCGAAGCAAGTCTTCTTGCCACCACATCATATCCACCGTGAGAGAAGTCTTGCCCCTGTTTGATGCTGGCTGCCCTGATATTTAAGATTTTTATGCATTTTGTTACGAGTCGTACTTGACTCAAGGCCAAAATCACCTTTTACCCAAATTCACACGAATGCACAACACAAATACACTGTTTGATTAAGCTAACAAAATCTAAGTCTTTAATTGAAAGCACGTTATGATTGATACAATATATGACAACAAATGCACATACACAACAATCAAATATAATCACTCTTTAACTATTTAGTACTTAGCCAGCATTCTTCTTCTTGGTGACCATAAAGTTCTTGCAATGTTCTGGACGACTGATGTAATATATCCTTATTCACTTGTCCTGCGAAAATCAGCGAAGTCCTTTGTACACTTGCATTGATAAATCATTGCGTATAAAATCCTCATATGAAAATGGTGTTACTTTCTCCCAAGTACTAAACTCCTTGCGTCGTTCTCCAAACACATTCGCAACTCCTTGCGCAGTTCTCCAAATCACTTTACTCCTTGCGCCGTTCTCCAATATTAAACTCCTTGCGCTGCTTTCTCCAAACTTGGTGCTATTTCCACCTTTCACACAATATCTTCAGGAAGCAGGACTGCGATGCAGTTGTCCCCACTTATTTTGACAGTTGCGTTGAATCAAAACACCAGACTTCAGCAAGTCGACAGAAGAATATATTTTCCTTTCTTGGAAGAAGTACGTTCTTTGACGTATTCTAGATCTTCTCCGACAACACTGGCAAATAGTAGTACTTTGACTACCTAAAATATTTCTGGTTTGCAATTTCCTTTCTTTGAAGGAATTGGACTGTAAGCATATTAGCTAGCTAGCCCAGATCAACACTATAAACTGTGAAGAAATATGTTTACCTTTTCTTATATACCAAGCATGGGAAAAAACCCATTCTATCAATAGGCTATTACTACCTTCACACTATTCTGCAGTCGGGGAAATTCCAAAGTCTTAATTATAACATTAACCTTTCACATTTCATCACTTCCTGAGGGGAATCCCGTGACATCATCTTCATTTACCTCTAGGGGTATTCCCATATGATCCAAAATTAGAAATGACTCAATTTGTTTTTGATCATGTTGATGCAAGAAAGGGGAATCCCTAAAATGTCTCATGACACAGATTTTAATTGTAAACAAAGATGAATAATCAAATCAAATTACTCAGGGCACATCACATCCTCCCCCTTAAAAGAAGAAAGTTTGAATGTAATGAAAACTTTCTTAAATGTTTTCTTCTTTTACATCAACTTCAACATAATATTAAATTTGAGTGCTTAACTCAATATACACAGTGACTACTTGTCACACAAGTTCCTTTTTAAAGGAATTTTTGTTCGTCAGTTTTTATGCAATTCTGGACAAGGCATCAGCCATTACATTGTCTTTTCCCTTAATATATTTGATGTCCAGATTGTACTCTTGCAAGGTCAAACTCCACCTCACCAGTCTTTGGTTTTTGTTCTTCATCCTGTTGATGAAGGTGAGAGGATTGTGATCTGTGAAAACAAGCACAGGGTATACTGTGGTACCCAAATACACATCAAAATGTAGCAGTGCTAATAGCAAGGCTAGACACTCCTTCTCAATTGTGGAGTAATTTCTCTGGTGCTTGTTGAATTTCCTTGAAAAGTAACAAATGGGGTGATCTATTTGATCTTCACCCTCTTGCATCACAACACCTCCACAGCCTATGTCACTGGCATCAACAATCAACTTGAACTGCTTTCACACTGTTCTGACCAAATGAATTTTGCATCTTTCTTCAACAAATCAGTCAAAGGACTTGCTATCTCTGAAAAGTTTGGACAGAACTTTCTATAATAGCCAACCATTCCTAGAAATCTCATGAGTGCCTTCTTGTTTACAGGTGTGGGGTATTGCTCAATTGCTTCAACTTTGGCTTTGATAGGTTTCACCTGACCTTGACCTACAACATATCCCAAGTATGTGACTGTGGCATGGCAAAACTCACTTTTACCAGATTGACTGTCAATTGTACTTCAGACAGCTTCTTAAACAATTGATGGAGTTGTTCCATGTGTTGTTCCCAAGTTTGACTGTAAACAATCAAATCATCTACATACGCTTCACATCCCTCTATGTCTGCCACAATTTGATTTACCATTCTCTGAAAGGTTGCGGGTGCTTTTTTCAACCCAAATGGCATAACTTTGTTGTATTGGTAAAGACCAAATGGTGTACAAAAAGCAGAAATCTCTTCGGCACGGTCTGTGAGTGGAACCTGCCAGTACCCTTTCAATAGATCAAATTTGCTAACAAATTTTACATTCCCAATTTTGTCTATGCAATCATCAATTCTTGGAATAGGGTATGAGTCTGTCTTTGAATGAACATTTGCAGCTCTCATGTCTGCGACCAATCGGTATGAACCATCAGGCTTGGGAACAAGAATGCATGGTGAACTCCACTCACTACTACTTGGTTCTATGATATCATTGTCATGTCTAGCATGTAATTGATCTCATTTTTGAGATGTTCCATTTTCAATGGATTGACTCTGTAAGGATGCTGCTTGATTGGTTTTGTATCACCAACATCTACAAGGTGTAACAATAAAATTTGTACAATTATGAAAATAGAATGACACAAGTATACCGCTTATTTTTTGGTTTGATATTTATATGTCTATCAAGATAATTTTTTTTAGACACCAGCTAAGCTTTGTTCCAATAAAATCGACGGTATACAGGTGAAGATACGGCCAATTATGTAACCTAGTCTTAAAACCGCTTGGGCCACTTTCGTCTAAGTGTTACAGAAGTTACTGAATAGAGTTGAACCATGGACCACTTGGACGATGCTCTTATGATAGGTGGTTTTAAACAATGGGGGTATTCGAAGTGGTAGAAATGATTACATAATAGAATATCACAGCTAAACACTGACATAACAACCTAATTTCCTAGAAATCGTGGTTGCAGCTCAACAACTTTGACCCCAATTCACGTTGGAAGAGCGTATATTTATGGTCGTGACATTCGGTAACACATGGAGTCAAGCAGAAACCATACGATTGTTTATAGTTCATTTTCCAAACTCACGTCTTCCATCAAGGCATACAATTATGTATGTAGAATTTGTTAACAGAAATGCTGGCAATAGTGGTCGCCCCAGAACAGCTAGAAGCCCGCTGAATTTAATTTCAAAATCTTATTGTTTTGTACTTATGGATGCAAAAACTGTTCTCAGTTTTACCAATGATATCTCAGGGATATGGGAAATTACTTTATTTATAAGATAATTTGAAAGAATTTTCATGACTTCATAGATTTTAAAGAAATATTGTATTATTATTACGTTCATGTTAATTATATGAGGAAACACCACTTATAATTCTTTTGTGTCAGTTCTTTGATGTTTAATGCACGATAAGCATATCTACGCGGTTCAAACTTGGTATGCGCAAACATGGCAAAAGTGGCCCAACATGTTTTCTGGACGATTTTATTAATCGGACATAACTTTTGAACCCAAGCTAGTAACGAAACCAACTAAACGTCTTCTTTTAGCACAGATATTACTGATTGTATTGCATATAACATTTGTGACATAACCTTTTTAGTTTTTTTCCTAAGAAGTCAAAATGCAATTGTATGAACTTTATTGTTACAGCCTGTACATCATGAAATGCAGCATTTGTTCTACTTGGCGTATCAGGAAATATATTGTCAAATTTGTGAATCAAATTTGCAATTTGACTTTGTTGATCTTGAGAAAGATGACTTAATTTTGAGTCCAAATTAGTGAGCACATCACAATTGTTCAATTTTACATTATACTCTTTGTGCTCCAGCTCTTTATCCTGGTCAAATGTGACATCAGAATTGTCATCTTTACTCTTGTCTACATTGGCAATTTTGTCTACATCGGCATGTTTGTCTACATTATCAGCATGTTTTACTGTACACACAGGTTTTGGAATGCCACTGTCACTTCTTTCAACATACTCTTTGAGCATATTTATGTGGCATAACTGCCTGCTCTTGCGTCTACCTGGAGTCTTGATAATATAATCTACTTCACCCACTTTGACTCTACCTTACATGGGCCATGATATCTGGCTTGTAATGGGTGTCCTGGAATTGGAAATAGTACTAGAACTTTGACACCTGCTTTGAACACTCTTTCTCTGGCATGTTGATCATACCATTGTTTCATTTTGGCCTGACCCTGTTTCAAGTTTTCTTTGGCGATATCCGTTGCTCTATTAAGCCTATGCTTAAAATTGGAGACATAATCCAATAAATTGATATCTGATTTCTCATTGAGCCACTTTTCTTTCAACAACTTTAAGGGCCCGCGCACTGTGTGTCCAAACACTAACTCAAAAGGACTAACTCCTGAACAGCTTCTCTAGCAGCAAACAACAACAAGTGTACTCCCTCATCCCAGTCCCTCTGAAATTCCAAACAGTATGTCCTGATCATGTTTTTCAAAGTTTGGTGGAACCTTTCTAGTGCACCTTGTGATTCTGGATGGTAAGCACTTGAGGTATACTGCTCTATACCTAATTGATACATGACCTGCTGAAATACTCCAGAAGTAAAGTTTGATCCTTGATCTGACTGTATGGACTTGGGGAGCCCACAAATGTGAAGAACTTAGTTAAAGCTTTCACTATAGTCACTGCTTTAATATTTCTCATGGGTATGGCTTCAGGAAAGCGTGTTGACGCGCACATAATTGTCAGAAGGTATTGATTACCTGACTTAGTCTTTGGTAGGGGGCATACACAATCAATAATAACCCTACTAAATGGTTCATCAAAGGCTGGAATTGGCTTTAATGGAGCAGGAGGTATTTTCTGATTTGGCTTCCCTACTACTTGGCATATGTGACATGTTTTGCAATATTCAGAAACATCTTTTCTGAGAGTGGGCCACCAGAAATGTCTCAGAATTCTTTCATGAGTTTTCTTAACACCCAAATGCCCTGCCATGGGACTATCATGTGCTATGTTAATAACTTCAGTGTGGTAGACTTTGGTACCACAATTTGGTGCACTACCTTCCACTCTTCATCGGCAGGTGCATCAGGAGGGCGCCACTTTCTCATTAGCACATCATCTTGTTTATAAAAACAGACAGAATTTTGTTCTGCTTCTTCTAGGGTCAATGCCCTTTGTCATTTTGTTGCTCCAGAATTAGCTTGTCATGACTTAATGGGTCTCTCATGGTTGCCTCAATTTGTTCATGCTCAGAGGCTGTGTCATTTTGAGGGGTATTTTTATCCCCTGGAGAAGGAAGTTTATCTTCTTTCTCATTCAACTTTGACACAAATGTGTCTTCCAAATTGTAGTCTAAGTCATCAATTTGGTTGTCCTCAATTGTTTCTAATGAGGCTCTCTTACTCATTGCCCGTGTCACTGCACATGCAGGAAATATCTCCTTTTCCTCACTACTATCATCCTGTAAACAGAGATTATCTGTGACTATTGGGTCAGGAAAAACCTGCCCCCCTGCCAAATCATTTCCTAGCAACATGGACACTCCCTTGACTGGCAATTCATGTCTAACTCCTATGGTTACAGGACCAGAAACCAAGTCAGATATCAAGTTAATTTTGTGGAGAGGTACATTAAGTATTTCCATCCCAATACCCTGGATCAAAGCATTACCAGCTGAACTATCCTCATTAAAGGGCAAAGTTCCTTCCAGAATCATAGACCGTGCACAACACGTATCTCGCACAATCTTAATGGGCTTTGGACTACCATTATCACCAAGTGATACTACTCCCTCTAACACAAATGGTTCAAATTCTTCACACACCTTGTCTGTCTCACCTCCCTTTTGTGGGAATTCTTGTTTCTTGATTTGACTGACTTGTTTCTTTGACTCAAGTGACACTGCACATCCTACAGTATTACTAGCAGTTTGCTGCTGTTTTTGTGCATCTTGTTTGGCTTTTAAGGTCCGACACGTGGTCACTGTATGTCCTGGTTTCTTACAGAAATTGCAAAATAATTGGGATTTAAATTCAGTCCCACCTGTTGGTCTGGTACTTGAACTCCATGGGGTCCCTCTACCACCAGCACTATGCTGTGAATTAGACCAGGATCTGTGATTAGACTGAGATTTCCCTTTTTGTGTACCACCCTGATTTGCTCTAGGTTGGTTATTGCTGAACCTGTTTGAATAACTTCTGTTATGACTAAATCTACTCGAATTCAATTTGTGAGTTAAGCCATAGTCGTCCGCCATTGTCGCCGGCGCCGCGTCACTTAGCGTTTTAATTTTGTTAGCGCTTTCATCCAAGTGGGTTTTAATGTCAACGTGGACACATTTCTTGAACTCTTCTATAAGAACCAATTGTTTAAGTTGGCCGAAATCATCTTTGACTTCTTTTGAACCAAGCCACCTGTCAAACATTTGTTTTTTTACTCTAGCAAATTCTACATGGGTTTGATCTGCTTGCTTTCTTGAATCTCTGAACTTTTGTCTGTATGCTTCAGGCACCAGTTCATAGGCCTTAAGGACTGCTTGTTTGACTTCTTCATAATTATTACACTTCTCTATTGGTAGAGCTGAGTAAGTTTCCCTGGCCTTCCCCACAAAACTACTTTGCAAAAGTAGGGTCCAATGCTCTTTAGGCCATTTCAAATTTGTAGCTACCTTTTCAAAATGTTGGAAATACTCGTCAACTTATTTTTCTTTGAACTTAGGCACAAGCTTTTACATACTTTGCAACATCAAACCCTGACTTTGAGGAGAAACTTGATGAGTATTTGTCACCTAGCTTTGCCAACTTCTCTTGTTCAAACTTGTACTTTTCCTCAATTTCTTTTTCTTTCAAATGTGCTTCCAAATTGAGCTTTGCTTGCCTGTCCTTTTCTTCTATTTCTAATTTTTGGTGCTCAAGCGCCATCTTTTCTTGCCGTTCTTGTTTCTCTTTATTTTCCATATCTAATCTTTCTTGCTTTTCCTTATTTTGCATATCTAGCTTTTGCATGTCCAACTGCAATTGCATTTTCATTTTTCCATTTCCACCTGAACTTCTAGTTCTTTCAACTTTACTGCATCCCCGATTTCAGTTTTGACCTCTTTTCTCTTGTCCAAAATGGATTCTTCAAAGTACTCTTCATCAACCAAAACATCAATTAAGGCATTTTTGATTATTTGTTTTCTGTTGGCTTGCTTTACAGCCAATTCATAGTATTTTGCAAATGCTAATAAATCAGGTTTCTTCAACTTATCAAACTTCTCCCAATCTATAGTTTCAAGAAACTCTTCTGCTTTGAACTCTGCCATACTGTACTTTCACTCTCAAGACTCAGTATATCACTAACGTCAACTTTTTTTAACAGTGTATATCCCGGACGAGCCCCCAATTTTGTTACGAGTCGTACTTGACTCAAGGCCAAAATCACCTTTTACCCAAATTCACACGAATGCACAACACAAATACACTGTTTGATTAAGCTAACAAAATCTAAGTCTTTAATTGAAAGCACGTTATGATTGATACAATATATGACAACAAATGCACATACACAACAATCAAATATAATCACTCTTTAACTATTTAGTACTTAGCCAGCATTCTTCTTCTTGGTGACCATAAAGTTCTTGCAATGTTCTGGACGACTGATGTAATATATCCTTATTCACTTGTCCTGCGAAAATCAGCGAAGTCCTTTGTACACTTGCATTGATAAATCCTTGCGTATAAAATCCTCATATGAAAATGGTGTTACTTTCTCCCAAGTACTAAACTCCTTGCGTCGTTCTCCAAACACATTCGTAACTCCTTGCGCAGTTCTCCAAATCACTTTACTCCTTGCGCCGTTCTCCAATATTAAACTCCTTGCGCTGCTTTCTCCAAACTTGGTGCTATTCCACCTTTCACACAATATCTTCAGGAAGCAGGACTGCGATGCAGTTGTCCCCACTTATTTTGACAGTTGCGTTGAATCAAAACACCAGACTTCAGCAAGTCGACAGAAGAATATATTTTCCTTTCTTGGAAGAAGTACGTTCTTTGACGTATTCTAGATCTTCTCCGACAACACTGGCAAATAGTAGTACTTTGACTACCTAAAATATTTCTGGTTTGCACTTTCCTTTCTTTGAAGGAATTGGACTGTAAGCATATTAGCTAGCTAGCCCAGATCAACACTATAAACTGTGAAGAAATATGTTTACCTTTTCTTATATACCAAGCATGGGAAAAAACCCATTCTATCAATAGGCTATTACTACCTTCACACTATTCTGCAGTCTGGGAAATTCCAAAGTCTTAATTATAACATTAACCTTTCACATTTCATCACTTCCTGAGGGGAATCCCGTGACATCATCTTCATTTACCTCTAGGGGTATTCCCATATGATCCAAAATTAGAAATGACTCAATTTGTTTTTGATCAAGTTGATGCAAGAAAGGGGAATCCCTAAAATGTCTCATGACACAGATTTTAATTGTAAACAAAGATGAATAATCAAATCAAATTACTCAGGGCACATCACAATTTACAGTACTTTTTAGCCCATTTTGGACAAATTTGTTGTACCTTTTGGCCATTTTGTACCATTTTCGTCCAAGTTTTAAGTTGTCCCCACCTTGAAATGTACCTTGCTGCCCCCTGCAAAAGTCCTGGCTACATCACTGAGCGGATGAACACAATTTTATTCAATTCCCTCTTGGCCCCCTGTGGTATGCTGGCTGACAGATATTTAAGATTTGTATGCACATACTTGTTGTACTTTTTATTTGTTAGCCCATTTTGGATAAATTTGTTGTACTTTTTACTTTTTAGCCCATTTGTGACAATTTGCCCCCCCACATGAAATTTGCCTTGTCCCCCCCCCCTCTCTCTCTGAAAAAGTCCTGGCTACACCACTGTGCAGATGAAACAATTTTATTCACATTTCCTTACATATGTTTCATATTATTAAGTTATGATCATACAATGCTGATAACATAGCATTACCACAAAGAGCAGAGTAGGCCTATTCATGGTAAATAAAATTCAGTGGTTTGAGAGGCAAATAGGCAATTGCACCATATTATAATTAGCACAATTAAACTATAATACCCTCCTCACATTGCTACACCAACAGCCCTTAGGGACGCATCATTAGATTCTCAGGGTGGGGGTATGAAGTTTTTCAAAAAAAACTTCACCCACTACAAAAAACACACAAAAAACAACTTTCCCTCCAACACTAAAAAACACCTTTCCCCACCTAACTGTGTATAAATGCATGAAATTAAAAAAAAAAACTTGCCGCAAGGCGGCAAAAAAAACATTCGCCACCAAAAACAATTCGCCGACAAAAATAGTGTATTGTGTTGGCGTGAAAAGTTTTAGCATGCAGTGCGCTGCCACTGCCTTTGCCCTGCCTTTGAAACTAATTAACATAATTTGACACCCTTAACGTAAACAAAAACAAAATTGGACGTTTTATTGGGGTGCGGACAACTTTACTCTACGCAACGCAAAAATCCGTTTTCCGAAATAATGTAAAGCGTAGAAGTTTTTAGCCTTACCAATTCGAAAAACTCAGTAATTTATTATAGATAATACAAATTTTATGTCAAATTATTAAAATATCATTTTAATGATATTTTTCGGTGGATCGTGGTATCATCACAAAATGGGGTTCGTTTTCTATTATGTAACCTTTTTTGGGACACTATCAATTTTACTGAGCAGACAAAATATCTGTGATGTGACTTTGCGGTCTCGTTAACAATTGATGAGATTTCTACAATGACACCGCTTGTTAACTCTCGGGTAGTTTGGTTAATGAGAGTTGCTCAAGTCAACCGACAACATGGATTTCCTTGCTTGGGTATATATAGGTTAAATATGAGGCCAACAAGCAATCAACTGTCAGCTATGGCTATATATTCTTCCAGAAAACAAATATAATAAATATGTTAAATTAGTTACAATGTAAGAAAGTGTGCGATTGCCGCTGAAAACGTTACTTGCCTTTGGTGAAGGATGTAGCACAGGGACGGAAAAAGTCTGACACCCGGGTCTGACAGTAGCTGTCAGAATAAAGCAGAGACGTGGCGCAAAAAACTTAGATACTCATCACTTTGGGCGCCAATCTTAGCCAGTCGATATAGCACCTGATCACCGGATTTTGTCACACTGATTCACTTTGTGTGTACCGATTTGGTATTTTTAAGTAGGCCCTAAAGAAAATGCATTGATTCAGTGGCGTAGGGGCGGGCAGAGGGGGGGGGGCACGTACCCTGGGCGCCACCGCATTGACCAATTCAACTTCCTAGCGATGAAAGTCGCGCACTTGCCGTGCCCAGGGGTCAGCAAAAAATCCGGCCATATACCAGCAAAATTTATTTCTCGACACCCCCCGCCTTGAGAAAATGGTCTAGCGACGGCCCTAATCATAACCCTAATACTAACCCTACCCTAACCCTAACCATAATTTCGTGTAAAATTACATGAAGGAATAGACATTTTCTTTCTATAAACACTTTGATATTGCCAACATTATAGCAAACGTGGAATTATTTTTGCCAGTTCTGTTGACTAATCCCCAAGCATTAAAACGGAAGTCTACATACAGCTGCCCTAGAAAATATTTAAAACCGTCATTGATATAATAATTGTTTACCGGTATATTGTTATACTATTGGTGCATTTGTAAAAAGAAGTAGAAGTACAGCGAGAGAGGTCAACCTCTGAATGAGAAATTTGAGTTGCGATCATCCATAAAATCACATGAATTATTAAATTTCTCTGTACATAGCATTTTGTAATATTTTGATATTTACATGAATTTTTGCAATTTTCATACATTTTCAGCATGTTGTATTGTTCATCCCATCTACGCATGCCCAGATTGTTGTTTGATTTGCATCAGTTATCATCGTACTGAGTACAAGCTCTCACACGTGACCAGTCGTTATTCTGTTTAATATTGGAGATGGTGTCATTTGTAATAACCGAGGGTGACACCTGGACCCCCCATTTAATACTTGCACAAACGGAATCTTTAATTGCTGAATTAGGACTCTCTCTATTTTGATGTGCTCTGAGTCTGGTCCTCACACACGTCGAGTTTTGCAGTACTGTTTGGGATCCGCACACAAAACGTAACAAGCTGTCCAAAGGCGTGCTGCTCGATTTATTACCAACAATTATTTCCGTGAGAGCTCCGTCACTATACCATGCTTGATAAGTTGAAACTTCCTCTACTTCAACAACGACGTCACAACAACAGGCTAACCATGATGTATAAGATCGTCCACAGCAATGTCGACTTACCGCTTGAGAGCCATCTGGAATTCAACAGAAGGAGCACCAATATCAGCACCAGAAACCATAATGCCCTCATCCTCAAGATCACATCTACTAGAACCAACTGTTACCAGAAGACCGTCTTCCCCAACACAGCTCGCGACTGGAACTCACTATCTTATGTTCATGTTCTAACGTCTATAGAAAACTCAGTTGCATTTCACCATAAATTAATAAGTATAAGTATGAGCAGCAAGTTGGACTAAATAGGTTCTTCTAGACCTTTCAACTCGGAGTGATGTTCCAGATCAGACACCAAACTGTGAAACCATATTTGTTTAGTGAGTCAGTTAGACTTTCCTCTGTAATATTTATTGACCCCGTTTGGTATCTGCATAAATTTGAATCCGTAGACAAGTCACTTTGACCCTCCAAAAGAGTTATATTGACTCTATCTGGAGTCGAACGGACTCTTTAATTGCTGCATCAGTACTCTCTATTGTGATGTGCCCTGAGTAATGTAATTTGATTATTTGTTTACAATTTTGAGTTACTTCCATGAAATATGGGAAACTCCCTTTGCAAGAGTTGGTGAGTAGCGATATTTTAGGAAACCCCTCTCACTCATCATGTTGATCAAAAACAAATTGAATCATATCTAATTTTGGATTGTTGGGAAACCCATGTTCTCTAAAATATTCAGTACCATTAGGAGAATCCTCGATAATGTAAAGTGAACATGACTTCATTTTGGGAATTCGCCCAGGAAGTGAATGTGACAGAATGGCCTATTAATAGATTGTGGGTTTTTGTGAGTATAAAAGGAGAAAGCAATTTAGTTTGCTCTTTGAAGAATATAAAGAGAGTTTGGGGGCTCTCTATGTGTTGGTCGTCATGCTTCAAAAAGATAGCCAATAATGTGTTATTTTAATACAACAACGAGGGAGAGTACATGAAAGTGCTCCTTCTCCCCAAGGGATTAAAATTTTCTGTCGACTTGCTGGAGTCTGGTTTATAAAACAACACATCTGTCAATAAAGAATAAAGTAGATCCGTGCAGAAAGAAGCCTGCTTCCTGGAGAGATAGTGGGATTGATGAAAGAAGCATCATTTTTGGAGATCGTCATCTGTGCAAGGAGTTGAGTATTTGGAGAAAGCAGCACAATTGCTGTGCGAGGATTTTATACGCAAAGGGTATACAAAAGCAAGTGTACAGCCAGAACATTGTAAAAGAACATTACAATCAACAAAAACAAGACTGCTGATTAAGTACTGATTACTTAAAATTGTGATTGTGTGATTATATTTTATGTGCATTTATTCTTAGCCTGGAGTCATTACGGTTCGTAACAAAATAGTACTCGGGCATTTCGGATCCAGTAATCATGGTAATCGAATCAATTCGACAACTTTATTTTTCTGTGTGTACGTACATAGTGTCAGCAACAGTATGAACATGGTGAGAGGCTGATAGAATCCATCTCAACCTCAGAGTACCAATTATTTACTAGTTTATAGATGCATAATGAATCACTTCGATATAGTTTCGAGCCCGGGTTTCAAGCATGTACCCAACTACAATCTGTATCAAAATGATTGGTACTCATCAGTTTTCATTGATAATGGAGGAGTCTGACACATTCAACATAATATCCCAATAATTTATAGATTAATTGTAACGCAAGTCATAAACTATTATGGAGTACCCAATGTTGCATTTTGAAAAGGCAAGCTTTTCAATAAAAATCAAAATTGATGAGTACCAATCATTTTGATAAAGCCAGTATCATACATACATCGCAACAATTCATAATATTTCACTTCAAAGACTTGAAATGAATCATTTGTATGCGCCACGACGAGACAAGGATTCGATAAATACAATCAACACGGAATAAGCTCTCTCTTAACTTTAGGGCAAACTAGCGTACCAGCTCGTAACAGGTAAGCATTTGCTTGCGATGGTGTTATCAGAATTCCGCAAAAGTTCGGGATTTACAAGATCTAGCAGAAGATACCCAATTTCATTAGGATAGTAACAGGTAGCTACAGATTTGCATTATATATTTATCATTTACAATATATTATGTTAATAGAGCAGCAAGTATGCCATACATATGCCTAATTATATTGGTAAATGCAAAGATGGAAGGCGAAAATTAATGCAAGAGTTAATGTGAACAATACAACTGCAAACATCAGGATACGCGAAACAAATTAAACTTTTTCCATTTTATTAGATTGTATATTCCTTCCAAAACGAAACGGGAGTCTGCTTGATGAACTACTAAACCAACATAAGCCATATTTGCACTTAGCATTCTAAACATACCGGTATCAAATAGTTTTTGAACCCATGAAGTAGTTTGAAATGTTATGCAAGCACTGCGTACTGGAGGTTAAGCATTAGATATATAAATATTCTCTATTAATATAGGTTTAGTGACTGGTTCATTTTATACAAGACCCGTCATTTCTGGCTGTCATAGCCATCAGTTAGGAACAAAGTGAGACGACACCTTCCTAATGAAAGAAGAAAATATACCTGGATATACAGGGTCACAATGACTCCTTTTATTTGTTGATACAACGGAGGAAGCGTCTGGAAATAAGACTGTCTAAAAAGATAATCGGAGGCAATTTAGATGACATGGAAACCAGGATTCACGTTTATGCTTTATTGGTTTGTGTTCAAATTGACAGATTTCAAATGATGGTACACCGATGATAAATTAGCATAAATGGCACTGAACGCAAAACACAGTTGGCGCGCGAAGACCGACACAAAATATGAATTGTCATTTTGAAACCCGCCCACACACCAATTAACCCGACACATACCCACCCCACCACCCGGCATAATACAGACAGCCAACGTCATAGCACTCATTGTTGAAGTCATCTTAGGTAGATAGCACTCATTGTTGAAGTCATCTTAGTTAGATAGCACTAATTGCTGAAGTCATCTTAGGGAGATAGCACTCATTGTTGAAGTCATCTTAGGTAGATAACACTCATTGTTGAAGTCATCTTATGTAGATAGCACAATTGTTGAAGTCATCTTAGGTAGATAACACTCATTGTTGAAATCATCTTAGGTAGATAGCACTCATTGTTGAAGTAATCTGAGGTAGATAGCACTCATGGTTGAAGTAATCTTAGGTAGATAACACTCATTGTTGAAGTCATCTTATGTATATAAGAAGTCATATTAGGTAGATAGCACTCATTGCAGAATTCATCTTAGATAGATAGCACTCATTGTTTAAGTCATCTAAGGTGGGTGAAACTCATTGTTGAAGTCATCTTAGGTAGATAGCACTCATTGTTGAAGTCATCTTAGGTAGATAGCACTCATTGTTGAAGTCATCTTAGGTAGATAGCACTCATTGTTGAAGTCATCTTAGGTAGATAGCACTCATTGTTGAATCGTCTAGTTAGATAGCACTCGTTATTGAAGCAATTTTAGATAGATTACACTCATTGTTGAAGTCATCTTAGGTAGATAGCACTCATTGTTGAAGTCATCTCAGGTAGATAGCACTCATTGTTGAAGTCATCTTAGGTAGATAACATTAATTGTTGAAGCATCTTAGGTAGATAACACTCATTTTTGAAGTCATCTTAGGTAGATTACACTCATTGTTGAAGTCATCTGAGGTAGATAGCACTCATTTTTGAAGTCATCTTAGGTAGATTACACTCATTGTTGAATCGTCTAGTTAGATAGCACTCGTTATTGAAGCAATTTTAGATAGATTACACTCATTGTTGAAGTCATCTTATAGGTAAATAGTACTCATTGTTGAAGTCATCTTAGGTAGATAGCACTCATTGTTGAAGTCATCTTAGGTAGATAGCACTCATTGTTGAAGTCATCTTAGGTAGATAGCACTCATTGTTGAAGTCATCTAAGGTGGATGAAACTCATTGTTGAAGTCATCTTAGGTAGATAGCACTCATTATTGAAGTAATCTTAGGTAGATAGCACTCATTGTTGAAGTCATCTTAGGTAGATAGCACTCATTGTTGAATCGTCTAGTTAGATAGCACTCGTTATTGAAGCAATTTTAGATAGATTACACTCATTGTTGAAGTCATCTTAGGTAGATAGCACTCATTGTTGAAGTCATCTTAGGTAGATAGCACTCATTGTTGAAGTCATCTTAGGTAGATAACATTAATTGTTAAAGCATCTTAGGTAGATAACACTCATTTTTGAAGTCATCTTAGGTAGATTACACTCATTGTTGAAGTCATCTGAGGTAGATAGCACTCATTTTTGAAGTCATCTTAGGTAGATTACACTCATTGTTGAATCGTCTAGTTAGATAGCACTCGTTATTGAAGCAATTTTAGATAGATTACACTCATTGTTGAAGTCATCTTATAGGTAAATAGTACTCATTGTTGAAGTCATCTTAGGTAGATAGTACTCATTGTTGAAGTCATCTTAGGTAGATAGCACCCATTGATGAAGTCATCTTAGGTAGATAGCACTCATTGTTGAAGTCATCTTAGGTAGATAGCACTCATTGTTGAAGTCATCTTAGGTAGATAGCACTCATTGTTGAATCGTCTAGTTAGATAGCACTCGTTATTGAAGCAATTTTAGATAGATTACACTCATTGTTGAAGTCATCTTAGGTAGATAGCACTCATTGTTGAAGTCATCTTAGGTAGATAGCACTCATTGTTGAAGTCATCTTAGGTAGATAATAATATTAGTTATTAGGTGAAGCGTCGGTATGGTACGGGAAATTATCGTGCGCGAAGTGTCATACTGGGTGAAGCCGAAGGCTGAACCCAGTATGACACTGAGCGCACGATAATTTCCCGGACCATACCGACGCTGAACCTAATAACGAATTTATCATACCACTAAGTCATTCTAAATATTGAAATAATTACGTTTTTAAACATTTTAATTGCTGCTAAATAGGAAAAACATTACAAAAAATAGATGACTGTTCCGCGTATTACAGATTGCGTGCATTTTACGCGCCCGGTTTACGCGAATCGCCTTTATACGCGTACCTCGCCGTACACGCGTATCGGGCTTGCGAAATACGCTCTCACTGACTAGATATAAAGCGTAAAATACGCACTCACTGACTAGATACGAAAATATATCAGGTTAGCGGTGTTCTTTGACGCTTCCCTTAGTGGTATGATAACATTAATTGTTGAAGCATCTTAGGTAGATAACACTCATTTTTGAAGTCATCTTAGGTAGATTACACTCATTGTTGAAGTCATCTGAGGTAGATAGCACTCATTTTTGAAGTCATCTTAGGTAGATTACACTCATTGTTGAATCGTCTAGTTAGATAGCACTCGTTATTGAAGCAATTTTAGATAGATTACACTCATTGTTGAAGTCATCTTATAGGTAAATAGTACTCATTGTTGAAGTCATCTTAGGTAGATAGCACTCATTGTTGAAGTCATCTTAGGTAGATAGCACTCATTGTTAAAGTCATCTTAGGTAGATAGCACTCATAATTTTTGTTAAAGTCATCTTAGGTAGATAACATTCATTGTTGAAGCATCTTAGGTAGATAACACTCATTGTTGAAGTCATCTTAGGTAAATAACACTCATTATTGAAGTCATCCACTCATTTTTGAAGTCATCTTAGGTAGATAGCACTCATTGTTGAAATCATCTTAGGTAGATAGCACTCATTGTTGAAGTCATCTTAGGTAGATAGCACTCCTTGTTAAAGTCATCTGAGGTAGATAGCACTCATTGTTAAAGTCATCTTAGGTAGATAGCACTCATTGCAGAATTCATCTTAGGTAGATAGCACTCATTGTTGAAGTCATCTTAGGTAGATAGCACTCATTGTTGAAGTCATCTTAGGTAGATAGCACTCATTGTTGAAGTCATCTTAGGTAGATAGCACTCCTTGTTAAAGTCATCTGAGGTAGATAGCACTCATTGTTAAAGTCATCTTAGGTAGATAGCACTCATTGTTGAAGTCATCTTAGGTAGATAACATTCATTGTTGAAGCATCTTAGGTAGATAACACTTATTGTTGAAGTCATCTTAGGTAGATAACACTCATTATTGAAGTCATCCTAGGTAGATAACACTCATATTTGAAGTTATCTTAGGTAGATAGCACTCATTGTTGAAGTCATCTTAGGTAGATAGCACTCATTGTTGAAGTCATCTTAGGTAGATAGCACTCATTGTTGAAGTCATCTTAGGTATATCAGTCATTGTTGAAGTCATCTTAGGTAGAAAAACATTCATTGTTAAAGTCGTCGTAGGTAGATAGGGCCTAACACTCATCGTTGAAGTCATCTTACGTAGATAGCACTCATTATTGAAGTCATCTCAGGTAGATAGCACCCAATGTTGAAGTCATCTTAGGTAGATAACACTCATTGGTGTAGAAGCCATCTTAGGTAGGTATAACACTCATTGCAGAAGTCATCAGGAGGGGAAGGGGAAACAATCATTTTTGGCAGGTCGAAAGGGGGGAAACGGTGATTTTGGTTGGTCGAAAGGGGGGAGCATGCGATTTTTTTTCACAGCCTGTTTTGGGCACCATTTCTAGAATTCACCGTCAACCCGGAGTACATATAATTTTTGCAACACCTCTTTAGGGGCCGTGCAATAATTATGAGCCCCCGTCCAAACGGCTTAGGCCTACAAAAAATGCTTGCCCCTCGATGACAAAATAATTTTGCCCCTCCCCGTCCCCGGCCTTTGCCATTGCCAAATTTTTGGGATCAATTACATAATCCGACTTTTTAACACGTAAAACGTTTTGTGTAGGGCTACGTGACGCTGGGCAAGTGCATGCTTGTGACACCATGCTAGTCGTGTACAAAAATAAGTAAAAGGGTTGTTTTTCAGCATTGAGTAAGTACAGCGCTGTACCTGTTTAGGGTGTCAAAACGCAAATCAGGAAAGGGTATACTTTCCAAGCAAAATACTTGCTTAGGGTACCAAAGTTTAATGGCAAAATAAAAAAGGGTGAAATAGGCTATGTTTGGCTTCTATCAGAACACATCGTAGGGTAAAATATTAAGAAACATCAAACTACGGTACTAATATTAAACAAGAACCTGAACACGAATTTTTACTTTCTTAGTGTTAAATATATGGCAAAATACTTGTTTAGGGTATGTTTTGCACGGGTCGAGTAATAATCGTTAGGGTGCGTCAAGAGTCCATACATGAGCATGGTCCATCACATAGGCCTATAGTAGGCCTAATGTAAGTGCCCCCGGGCCTAAATGAGAATTCTTTGACAAAAGGACACAAAACGAACCCAAATAAGGAGTGTTCAGAAATACTTTGGTGGGGGACTGGAAAATATTTTTTTCATGTCGAAATTTTTTAACCCCACCTCTTCGCGAACCCAAAACTTTTTGACCCCCCCCTCTTAATGGACCTAAAACTTTTTGACCCCCCCACATATAGGTTAAACACTATTTTGACCCCCCCCATCATAATGTACCATTCTACTAATTCAATTCTTCTACCATTCAAATGGCAGAGGGAACATCTGATACTAAATTTGTATTCAAGTGCAATGAAATTGTACCCATGTCATTGATAAAAGTATGTGGAATTGTGGAAATGTTCAAAGTAGCACGCTAAAATATTTGCCATTTGGAAGCTAAACGAATGAAATTTGATGCAAAAGTGGATTAAATACGTGCGAAGCGAGCAACAATTTGTACTTTGGGGGCTAAAATGGCCAAATATGAGCTTAATTTGGTCAGAAACACACATACAGGTGTCAACATTGGGGGGATGAGCTTCCAAAAAAGGCTTTATTGGGACAAAACGCGTGCAAAAATTGTGTATTTCGCCCATGATGGGATGAAAATGCCTTTATTGTGACAAATTGTGTGCGCACACAGCGTAGGCCTACAAACATTTTGCATTTTACACTATTTTAGCCCATGATCGGTTGAATTTATATGGAAAAGGGTCTCCTTGCTCCTTTTTTTGCCCTCCAGATTTTCTCTTTCATTTTTTGACAGAAGGGCACTTTTCTCTTTCATTTTTTGTCAGGGGCCCTTCCGCCCCCTGTCTACACTACTGCCGAAATTGTGTGTTTTGCTATTGAATTGATGGGCCAGTTCGCGTGATCGCGAAGCGCAAAATTTTGCAATTTTACCCTATTTGGCCCAAAACATGGTGCTTTTCGATGTGCTAAAAAAAGTTGCACATGGCAATTATCGCTTTATTTTTTCTTCTATATAAGGATTTTTAGGGGATGTTCCCCATGGAAAAAATTAGGGGGGGGGACATGTACCCTGGTTCTCCAAGCTTCCTCCGCCTATAATTGTAATGTGACATGATTTAGTTGTATATATCAGTGATTATAAATTAATAATCTGTGCTACATGAAACATTATTGTAAAAAAAAATTGTCAACACTAAAGAAGAGCAAAGATATTGCAGCTGACACTGACACAAACCTCAAAATTAAGGGATGTGGCTATAGGAACAAAGACCAAACAAACATATTCTTGTTTACGCCGTAATATTGTAGTATTTCAACCATTTCACAACTTCAGCTGTGTAACTTGCAAAAATTCCCGCTAAAAAGTGGTTCTTTGAATTTTTTTAAATACATTAAAAATCGCATTGGAATTTTCGTACTGATTATACTATAATGGTACCTGCCTATAATGTTCTGATCACACTATAGACTGGGATTATATGTGACCCCATTGCCAGGCAATTTGTCCCTATTGTTCCTTGTCTGGAAAAATTTAGGGACCGTGCTTTTAAATAACCCGCCAGAACACAATAAGGCCATTGACCTGTGTAGTGGTCATACGTTGTTCATTCGACCATAAAGATTTCTAGTCCCTCAGCAACTCATTAAAAATGCGTTGCATCAGGTCAGGGATTCTATTATAATAATTCTAATCCTTTCTTTGAGGTGAATAGATAAAAGAGAGTTCTTGAAAAACAGGTGTGATGTTGTAGATAATATTTTATCATCAAAGTTGCTGGCATATAGGACATTTCGTGGAAGTGGCGCTTATTATATATTTCTTGTAAACACAATCTAATGTGGTACTCGCTACATGGAGAAGGCCGGTCTGCAAATGTCCAGTGCATGAAGCTATATATTAGAGATATTATAGCTTAATGTTCAGTGTAAATCAATTAAAATACTATAGCTGGATATCAAAAATCGTGATGCATTCCTTCTTGTTATGGACGATATTAATTTTGATATTATTGTGACAAAATCCATTCCCTTCTCAATTGATTAGGATTAGGCTTTCTTTTCTAAAAATAAATCATAGGGCCTAAAGGCAATTAAATATAGGCTAAACCCATATTCGGTATGCGGAAAGTTTTCATAGTCATCTATTACCTATACCAGGGGTCCGCAAATAGCGTGGCTTCCCGAGTGGCGCGAGGCGCCGTTTAGATTTAAAAAAAAAAAAAAAAAAAAAAATCCCATGTTCTCCGTGTAAAGACAGGCTAAAATAGTACAAAATATTGTACCAAATGGCGTCATTTGCACCTCAAATGTCAAAAAACCGATAACTTCACAGGGGGGCACCCCTCTGACTTCCCCGGCGGTGCTAAAGCACCGCGAAAGCTGCTTCGCAGCCATTGAGTGGCGCTTTTCAGGGTTTTTTTAATTTCATGTGGCGCTTCAACAAACCTATTTGAGGAAGCCTGACCTATACCATTTTTCACCCCGATGTGGCAGTGACGTCAACGCGTTGAAGCAGCTGTTTCGCTCGCGCATCTATGCGGCGTCTTTAAGCGCGTGCGTGTGTACACCAGCGCTTTGATCGAACGCTATGGAGTGTAATGAAATTCACACAGTGCTGATGTCACTGCCATATCAGTAGCCTGAATCCTTCTTGCCTCTAATGACGGCGCCTTTTATTTACCCACAATCCTTCACGTTGCCTTATTCACCAACACACAACCCGATGACCGTGCGTAGTTGTTGAAAGACTGAAGGATCCAGTCTACCACATCAGGGTGAAAATGGTATAGCTTATCGCAAACCAGCCAAATTTGTCATATGTTTGAATATAGTAGAATACCCGTGAATATAGTGTCAGAAACTCTCACACATCTTAGGATAACCTTGTCATTAATGTGAGACCGAAAGCAACGCCATTTTGTGAATATATTTGAACATTGCGAGGGAAAACATTGCGGTAAAAGTAAGTTAATCATGAAAATCGTTTAATTCTAATAATACCAACCAGTAACGGACACTTAGCCAAGACTGTGTGAGAAGTTTGGGGTATGTAAAGCATTTTCTTGTTATAAAAAACAAGGAAAATACAGTCCAAAATTAAACAACACGATATTTTAAAAAAGTACATTTTGAGAAGGCCTACGCTGATTCATTGAATTCTAGTTCAAAATCTGTTCATCACCTGCAGTCCGATTTGGTATCTATGGTTTCATAAAAGTATTGGGAACTAATTTGGATGGTATTTTGGTTTAAAAAACGATACTGTTAAAAATATCGGTATTTATGCCAGCGACATTTCTATTATGTAAAATGCATTGAAAATTGTCGGCTAAAAAGTGCATAAATTAAAATCGCGAACAGTAATAGCAACAACAACTATCTACATTCCAAGCGGAAACGCTTTTCAAAAACATACCACCTTTTTTGGGCAATCGCTAAAACCGAAATATGAAATTCCAGGCCATCTGTAAAAAAGTGCGTGAGCAAAAATTACCATGAACTTGGGTCACCGAAACAAATGTTTATATTGATGTCAGGTCTTTCATAGTGATAGAACAATTAGCCCCCAATAATAGCTTTCATTTGAACCGTTATTGGTTAAACTGCGATTTTTACTTTTTGAGAAATCAATGAATGTATCAAAAAACTTTTCGAAAGTCGATTTAAAATGGCCTAACCCGTTAAGTTATATCGACGACAATTTTTAACACTGGATCAAAAGTACCTTTGTTCTGGTTTAAAGGAGGATTTCGTGATCCTAGCATCCTCTTTTCAACTTTTTTATGTCATTTTTCAGTAGATATTCACGAAAAAAGCTTATTCCCAAAATTTCAGTTGATTCCGATTTTGCATTTGCGAGTTATGCATGATCGTTTGTATTACACTGCTCCATAGGCCACTGTGTGTAATTCAAATTTGACGATATTTTTGCTAAACGAATTAAGGGGGTACTACACCCATTGATTTTTTTTGCATTTTTTGCATTTTGTGAAGAAATTACAAAAACAATTGGACAAAGTGGTATGCAAAATGAAGGGCAAATCTTCTCGTTTTATTGGTGGCATCGGTATCAACGTAGCTTACATGCTTTTAAAAGTAGAAGCCAAAAGGTGGTACATCACTGATGATTTAAATTCACTTCATTTTGGAAAGCTTAATATCAACGGATTTCGTTAAAATTTTAGATATGTGTTGCTAACACGTTAGGGAAATAAAGTTGATATGTAAAATGGGAATAAGTGGTTCCTGATTTCTTTTATGACTTCATGAACTTGGTGCTCCACAACTATCAAAAAGGAACTGGTTAAAATGCTTCTATTTTCAATGTTGAGCTATATTTTGTATTTTTAACTTGCGACATTATTTCACTGAAACTTAATTAAGCCATAGGTAACAGGTTACCACAACCATACTACAGCAATGTTGAAAAAATTGTATTTCTTGTCACCTATACCACCATATTGGGTAGTTTTCCGTAAGCTTACAAACATGTAACTTTTGTGATTTTGGTAACTATTTAATATTTATTTGTGAAATCCATCTCAACTAGGCATTCTAAATTCTACTCACCATTTACATCCCAAGGTATATTAGTATATCCACCTTGCACTTCTCGATATAGGCCTATATCCAGTTAAAGACAGAATATCAAAATTATTCCTCATTATGATACATTTTGTATCACAGACTCTCACATGTGTATTCAAAATTGATGCTTAAATTTGACCTGAACCAATTGACCTATAACCTGACATACGGTGACCTAATAGCCTTTTCTTCTCCTAACAACACATCAATAACAACATCAATATCAAATTGACTAATGACTATGCATCTATTGTGTAAGTGTTTATTTAATTTATTCAGTGTTATATATTTTGCAAGCACCACTAGATTTTCTATAGAGAGTATAACAAAGGATTTAATGTATTCTATTCATGTACCCTACTTGAACATGTTGAAAAGAATAAATTATGGTTTGTTATGAAACACGCATCTGAGTTACCAGGATACGGTAAACAAAAAATATATAGGGCTAAAATGACTTACTATACAATGGTTTAAAAGCACCTTTTTTATTTATTTTTTTAAATTTTTTTTTATTTCACATGATCCGTGCATATATTGCCTCGCTATAAATGAAAAAATATTTTTTAGACCAATCAAACCAATATATGGGTGTAGTACGCCCTTAATCTGAAAGACATTTTTGGTACATAAACATTATGTAGCTAGAGGTTTGCAGGACGTGGTATAAAAATCTCAACTTTTTTTGAAAAAAGTGGGAGATGACACCCCCCCTCTCTACGTGCCGAAAAACTTTTTAACCCCCCCTGTTCATACACCCAAAACTTTTTAACCCCCCTATTCGATCAGAACTCCTAAAATTTTATGACCCCCCCCACATATTTTCCAGTCCCCCCCACCAGAGTATTTCTGAACACTCCCTAAATCATTGTTTTGGCAAGCATAAGGCCGTATAAAATTAATATTTTGGTTCTCGTCCAGAGGATTTTCATGAATTGATGAGGGAGGGAGGTTTTTTTTTTTTTTTTTTTTTCAATGTAAAATCAGCATTGTCGGTAGTTTTCGGTCTTTTCCAACAGTGCTTGAGGAAACGATGAGGCACTTTTTTTTTTTTTTCAAATGTGAGATTCTGAGGGATAAACCCCCTAGAGTACCACAAAGAGACTTGGAAGTGATCCTTGTTCTATAATAAACTTATTTATATGTATGAAAAATTCATAAATCATTCCAAAGTCTAAAATAATTGAAAAATCTAAAAAAAAAAAAAAATCTGACAAATCCCAGAAACTGAGGAGGGAGGGGACGAGAACCAAAACATTAATTTTATACGGCCTAAGAGAAATGAAGCTTGTCGGCTTGTCAACAACGTAGGCCAAGTCTATATTTCTTCTTTCAAAAAGCCCCGCCATGTCTAACTTTGCCTATGAGTATGGTAGGCATGCAGACCTATGGGAAATCTGACTCGTGACCCGGGCTCGTGACTGAGACATAAGTTATGAAAAACTTGCCTTGTTAAACTAATTATCTTTAATAGCCTTTTAATAGTCCAGAATCATTGCTGATAAATATAAAACATGCGTGAAGCCCCCCCCCCCTCCCCTTTTTTTTCTTTTTTATTTGTTTAGTGTTTTGTAGGCGCGCGGGGTAGGCCTACGCCCGGTGATATACGGTAGCCTACAACTTGAATACAAGTGCCCCATCCACCCCATGACAGCCACTATTGCGGCGCCTGCGGCGCCAGGGCACCAAAGAAACGTTGTTTCTTATTTTTATAAACTTAAAGTACTTACTAAATGCTTTGACCCTAAAGGCCATATTGTAATCAATTTTACTCCAAACATGTTCAAAGATGTACTGGTGTTGACTATAACTTAAAAATTGTATGAAGGAGACTCCATAAAAGAACTTAGATATCTTATTTTGAGTGTTACTGTTCCGTATGCAATAAAGCATACTACTGTTTATTTACCAACATGGGAGGCGTAGCTTTTATGGAGAATACACTTAGTGTGTTAATAGTGTTGCTGTATGTGATACCTTTATCAGAAAGCTGCGGAGTTTCTACTCATATTGAAATAGGTACGTATAATAGCTGAATAGTTTGTATGATTTAATGACCTCTATTAGTAGAGTGCCTTTGAGGAGTTTGGCGACCCGGCATAGTCTGTGCATGACACGCATGCACGGCTGTCGAATTCGGCATCTGTATACATAGAGCCCAAAAAATGGAACAAAAGACAGTCTATTCATAACTTCAGCAATGCAACATGACCTCGATCATGTCCATCATTTCTATCCGCACCGCGCCGTGTTCTTCAAAGTTATCGTCCCATCGAGGTGTGTAGGGCTTAACCTTAACCCGCCTGAATACTACAAAATACTACTTGATATATGGTATAATATGCGCTGTTCGTGCATGCATCCCACGTGGTGTGATGACGCAATCACCCTAAGTGATATATAGGCACGGTTTCGCTGGCCAGCGAAGCCCAAGACCCGTGGCAAAGTGTCGCCGACCGAGTGCTTGGCATGCGAGGGGTCTCGGGTTCGAATCCCACCCAGAGCAAACAACTTCTTTCCTTCTTTTCTCTCCCTTAGGGGGTTAGGGTTAGGTTACCACTATCGAAACTCAGTATAGGCTTCCTTAACCCTAACCTGCCTGAATACTACAAAATACTACTTGATATATGCACTGTTCGTGCATGCATCCCACGTGGTGTGATGACGCAATCGCCCTAAGTGATATATAGGCACGGTTTCGCTGGCCAGCGAAGCCCAAGACCCGTGGCAAAGTGTCGCCGACCGAGTGCTTGGCATGCGAGGGGTCTCGGGTTCGAATCCCACCCAGAGCAAACAACTTCTTTCCTTCTTTTCTCTCTTTATTCTTTCCTTCTTTCCCTTCCCGTCGCCGAAAAGCCCTTAGGGTTAGGGTCCGTTCATATGGCTATGCTTCGGTAGTCATGAAAGAATTCAAAAGATAACCTCTGCCTAGTTCGCAACACAAACTTAAATAACGGGCAAAACAGGCACATATCATTTATCGGTATGACATTTTCGTATTGGTGCTGCCCTAAGTCTATAAAGTTTGCACTGAAGTGCCATCTCAGTTTTGGTGCGCTGATGTGGATCATGTGTTAATGAAGTTTTATTTATTCTGGATAAATAATGGGGTATTAATTACAATTACAAGCATAAGAGTTTAAAGACAAGAAGTACAAGAAGCTGTGTAATTAATATTATGACCAACATGCAACTATTTTAGCTACAGGAGCCTTGTATTTTTTAGTGCAACGTTGCACTAGCTTTTTGTATGTACACTTCATCCCATACCGTTGTGCAGAGCTACTACGGTATGGGTTCCTCGTACTAACCTCTGCCCCAATAATCCCAAGCTATTGTCTGAAACTGCACCTCGGAAGATGTATGGTAAGAACTCAGTCCTCAAATGATAGTCATATAACGACCAAAAGATTAAGTGACTGACTACATACTACCACCAATGCTTTTGTGATGCATTGTGTTGCCGCACATCGTACTGCAAACTACTGCATTGGAGTGCAAACTTAAATACATTTTAACTTGGAAATGCGACAAGTTACGTTGAGTTGAGGCAAAAAGTAATCATATGATCGATATATATCGGCATCGCAAAGCAACGCATCGCAAACAATGCAAATGCAGTGGTAGTATGAACGTACCTTTAGCCTAGTCTAGGAACTTACACTTTGTCCTCATTCACAAGCTGATACTATGTGTGCATACCAGCGATCGAATTCGACGGTATCGCATCGCAAAATGCGATGCAATTTCCATCAACTGCTATGCACTTTTCCAAAATGCATAGCTAAAAGTGCTATATACTGCTATGCAAACATGTGTTTTGCATAGCACAAACTGCGATGCAAAAAAATTGACTGAATTCGAACCCTGGTGCATACGTATCAAAACGATGTACTTGTCGGCTGCTACATGTGTCTCATTTCACATAATTGCTAGGATTAAATACCAGACTCATCTCCGAAGTGTAAGTCACTTCAAATTATCCCCAAGTCACATGGCTAAGGACTGTTCTTTATATTGCTAAACCATGCAACTTGGGATGATTTGAAGTGACCCCACTTAGGAGATGAGTCTGGTATTTATTCTTTACTATTATGTGAAATGAGACACATGTAGCAGCCGACAAGTGCATCGTTTTGATATGGATGTACACATATGTGACCCGTTACGGCGAAAGGTACCTTATGTCGGCTGCTACTTGTGTCTCTTTTTCCATATTGTTAGCAGAAAATATCAAACAATCTGAAGTGGCGGTCATTTCAAATCATCTCCAAGTCAACGAGGTTCAAGAATGTCCTCTCATTGTTAGTGGGTGGCTAATATACATACCTATACAAATATAATACAATGCATTTGTAACCCATCACTCATGCCACTTGAACAGGAATTAGCCATAACAAACAATTCTATAGGCAGGCACAAGCTTATCATCCCCTACAACAATAGGATTAATGATTGGTTTAGAATGCATTTGGCACTAGTAAAATGAGGAATAAGTAGCTCCCGACTTAAAGTACCTTTTGCTGTAACAGGTCACATATGTCCAATGTATAAAGCTAAGACCGTACGACAGAGTGGTGAAGGAATATTACACAGTCAAGAATAGGCTCCATCACCAGTCAGTTGTTTGGGATCCCTCACAGTTTCCCAAAACATCAAAACACAAAAGCTATGCACATACTTACTTAAGACTGTCTTTTATCATAGTACGCACACAAAGTTTTGTCAACTAAGGTCAAATTTTGCCAATTTAATATGCAATCCTATGCAAGTCCCACATCACATCGATATCGGCGATCTTGTTTTTTATTCTGAAGTCTGGTTGCTTCCCACAAGCGCCATGCATGTGACACAGCTAAAACAATTGACCGGGAATCGGGGATCATTAAAACGTACGTCAACAGTTTCAAAATACGCAATGACAGTAAACCTAATGGCGAGCGGTCCTAATTTTGAGCCATACAAGTTTACGTGGTGAACTAGGCTTAGCACGAGCCACGAGGTACTCACACCTCCATCACTACGATTTCCGCTGTCCTTCTGCTCCTGTGCCTATCTGGTCCAAGGTACACAGTATCGAATTAGATTAAAACAAAATATCACTTCTTACCGTAGCCCGAAACATCATGGCCCTGTTCCTTCCTCAGTAGGGCCATGAGTGCGATACGTAAGTAAAAACGGGGCACCGTGAAGTCACGTCGCAGTGATGACGTCACACTGACGGCATCTATTTATAGGAAGAATTCAAAACACGGCGACGATAACAGTCACAAGTCTGGTCTTTTACATCCTCAAATGTGCTCAGAATTTACGACTATGCACCAAATATGTTTTCTTCATGTGAGGAATGGTAGGAAGTGGTATTTATGAGAAAAAGTGGTATTTTATGTGTACCCTGGACCAGATATGCTCAGGAGTCTCAGACCATCGTACGGAGAAGGACAGTGGAAATCGTAGTGACGGAGGTACGTGTGAGTACCTCGGGCTATTCTTACTGTTCCTCACGTGAAGATAAGACTTAAACAAAATATATTTGGTGCATTACGATGGAAATATTAGTCGAACACGTATGAGATGTTCATAACACATACCGGTAACACAGTACGTACACGGCGTGCGGGACACACACACACATCAGAGGATTGTACCGTATTACAACCGCAGGAGTAACATGCATTGGCGCTAGTAATAAATTCCAATTTTCTTTGCTTTACGGTACCGGGGGTACCTCACTTGTTCGGCTCAAAATTAAAAGGGGACATATCTGACAGTAAAAGCTATTTTCAATATGGAAAATGAATAACTAATCTATTTTTACAGAAATGTTATAATATGGTTTTAAATCTTGATTGTTTTGACTTTTGATATTTAAAGCCCACAGAGCAACACAGTATTTTGAAGAAACATCAGGTGGAATCAATTACAAACAAGTAAGAACAATATTTATAAAGTTGTATGTATGTATGTATGTATAATAACTCTGTGTTATCATTTGCTGTCTCATAATAACTCCCTGTCATCATTTGCTGTCTCATAATAACTCTCTGTCATCATGTGCTGTCTCATAATAACTCCCTGTCATCATTTGCTGTCTCATAATAACTCCATGTCATCATTTGCTCTCTCATAATAACTCTGTGTCATCATGAGCTGTCTCATAATAACTCCCTGTCATCATTTGCTGTCTCATAATAACTCCCTGTCATCATTTGCTGTCTCATAATAACTCCCTGTCATCATTTGCTGTCTCATAATAACTCTGTGTTATCATGTGCTGTATCATAATAACTCCCTGTGTTATCATTTGCTGTCTCATAATAACTCTGTGTCATCATGAGCTGTCTCATAATAACTCTGTGTCATCATGAGCTGTATCATAATAACTCCGTCATCATTTGCTGTATCATAGTAACTCTGTGTTATCATTTGCTGTCTCATAATAACTCTGTGTCATCATGAGCTGTCTCATAATAACTCCCTGTCATCATGTGCTGTATCATAATAACTCCCTGTCATCATGTGCTGTATCATAATAACTCTGTGTTATCATGTGCTGTATCATAATAACTCCCTGTCATCATGTGCTGTCTCATAATAACTCCCTGTCATCATTTGCTGTCTCATAATAACTCCATATCATCATTTGCTGTCTCATAGTAACTCCCTGTCATCATGAGCTGTCTCGTAATAACTCTGTGTCATCATGAGCTGTCTCATAATAACTCCCTGTCATCATTTGCTGTCTCATAATAACTGTGTTATCATTTGCTGTCTCATAATAACTCCCTGTCATCATGTACTGTCTCATATTAAATCCCTCATTAATATATTCTCGTTCATTAATTGGTTAAACGAGTATCATGTGACCAAAAATAGTTTTGCTATTTTGCAAACTTGTTAAAAAGCCGATTGAGGAGGGAAAGGGGTACTATATTCAAAGTACTATCTCCCGGGGAAATAGTTTTACTATCTCCCTCTGAGCGCGTCCCGGAGCGCGTATGACCTCATAACCGCGTCGCAGTTCCTAGTGGTCAATGCAACTCGCCACATACGCGGGATATCAGTACCGGCTCCGGGGTATTAATGTGTAGCAATTCGTTTTGTCTTGCGAAGCTACAATTAAGCAGCACAGACATGACAGAAGTGCAGCTAAAATACGGCGGTTTAATGGCATAATCTGAGTTACATCAGGATCAGTATCTTAATATTGATGGTGAAATAACAGGGAACATGTTAACATGGTTACTCGTTTCACGGCGGTATTATAGAGGTTGTCACACATTTTCACGGTAAGCTTTAGCCACTCAACTGTGTGCGTGCTTTGTGCATTCAATCAAAACAAAGCAAGGCCGGCGTAGCCTTGACTAGGCCTAGCCTACATTTATGCCTATGCCTATGCCTTGTGTTTAATGAACAAAGAATATATTAATGAAGGATATAAAACAAATATTTACTGCTCTAAATTCGGGATCTGGTGGAATCTATTGGTCCCCTCGGTGAACTGGAGACCGTGAGCCTACTATTTTCCCTCGACCTGGCGGTCTCGGGAAAATAGTAGGCTCACGGTCTCCAGTTCACCTCGGGGACCAATAGATTCCACCAGATCCCTCATGAGCAGTAAATATTTGTATAATAACTCCCTGTCATCATTTGCTGTCTCATAATAACTCCCTGTCATCATTTGCTGTCTCATAGTAACTCCCTGTCATCATGTGCTGTCTCATAGTAACTCCATGTCATCATGTGCTGTCTCATAGTAACTCCCTGTCATCATTTGCTGTCTCATAATAACTCCCTGTCATCATGTGCTGTCTCATAGTACCTCCCTGTCATCATGTGCTGTCTCATAGTAACTCCCTGTCATCATGTGCTGTCTCATAATAACTCCCTGTCATCATTTGCTGTCTCATAATAACTCCATGTCATCATTTGGCTTTGTAATCATGGGTGACTTTAATAGAATGCAAATCAACAACATTCTTTATAACTGTAATTTGAAACAATTGATCAAGTTTCCCACCCGTGGTCAAGCCACTCTGGACCTTGTACTGACTAACATTGGTGCTCATTATGATGAGCCCGTTCCCTTACCTGCTCTTGGGAAGAGTGACCATATAAGTATCATGTGGAAACCATTAGAGCATGTTGCTAAACATTCCAATGTCAAAAGGACATATCGCTCCATGAAAGATCACCAAATCAGAGAATTTGGTAACTGGATCCAGCACAAAGACTGGACCAATGTCCTTAACGCCAGCAACACTCAGCAAAAAGCTGATGCTCTCTATGAGTCTCTCCATGGTGTTGTAGAGTCATTCTTCCCTCTAGGTTCATAATAATAATAAGCCCTGGATGTCTGATAAAATCAAAAAACTTGTCAAAAAAAGACAGCTTGCCTTTTCAACAGGTAACAATGAGGTGTACAAGAAGCTGCGTAACAAGGTACAACGTGAAATTAAGAGGGCTAAGCAATTCTATTATGCTAACAGGGTTCGTAATCTTCAGGCTACCAATCCACGGAAGTGGCATCAGCAAATCAAGACCATGACGGGAAATAAAAAATCTGAAGTCAGCATACCTGTCCCAGGGGTAGACAATGATGATCATGTTGCCATTGCGAATAAAATCAATGATCAGTTTGTGCAGGTCTCCTCCCATATGACACCTTTGGATCTTTGCAATCTTGAGACCTACTTACCAGCCATTGATTCCCCTCCATTGCTCTACCCATGGGATGTGTATGCTGAACTCAGTAAAGTTAAAGTCAGTAAAGCATGTGGCCCAGATGGGGTTTCCCCAAGGTTGATCAAGGAATTCGCATACGAATTAAGTATCCCTGTAACTGACATTTTGAATTGTTCTTATCATGAGGGAGTGGTCCCCACACAGTGGGAAAAAGCCATCGTTGTCCCGATCCCCAAAACAAAACCTCCCAAGGTCGATAAACTTAGACCTGTCTCCTTGACCGATGTTTTGTCAAAAATAGGTGAAGAATTTGTTTGGATTTTGGAAGACATCGAAGACAAAATTGACCCCCAACAGTTTGGTAACATCAAGGGTATCTCGACCTCCCATTACTTGATCAACCTCCTCCACACTCTTCATCAAGGTGCTGACAGGGCCAACAACGTGGGAACGGTGGTTCTGACGGACTTCTCCAAAGCGTTCGATATGATAGACCATAACATCCTCATTGAGAAATTTATCCACTTGGGAGTCCGCAGATCCATCGTTCCCTGGTTGTGTGACTTTGTCAGCAACCGTATGCAATGTGTTCGCTACAATCAGTCACTCTCTGAGTTCAAAGTTCTCAATGGTGCCCTCCACAGGGGACTAAACTCGGCCCAATTGGCTTCCAGGTTATCATTAATGATGCAGTTCAGTCCAAAGATGCAAGCATCAACTGTTGGAAGTACGTGGATGACCTGACACTTGCTGAAAATCGTCCGTATACCCAACCAAGCAAGCTTCAAGATACACTGGACGAGTTCACCGAGTGGACAAACAAAAACAAGCTTAGCTTGAACCCTAACAAGTGTCAGGCCATCCAGGTCTGTTTCAAAAATGAACCACCGCCCCCTATTGAGCTTAAGATAGCTGGTAAGCCCTTGAACTATGTAACTGAGGCTAAGATTCTAGGGGTTCACCTTCAAAATGACTTGAAATGGGACAAAAATGTTAATGAAATAACAAAGAAATCCAACCAGAAGTTGTATATGCTAAAACTGCTAAAAAAAATTGGTTTCAATGACGAAGAACTAATTACTGTGTACAAAGGTTATGTGCGCCCTATTCTTGAGTACGCAGATGTCACCTGGCACTCCTCGTTAACAACAAATCAGACAAAGTCACTTGAACAACTCCAAAGACGTGCATGCAGGATCATTTTAGGCCAGAGATTTACCTCATATGCTGAGGCGGTGCAAGCTTGCGACCTTGAGCGCTTGTCAGATAGAAGAGAAGATCATTGTCGAAGGTTAGCCGAAGGGCTTGCCGACTCAGACCGTACTAAAGATCTTCTTCCTCCATCTAGACAAAGTGCTCATGGTCGCAACCTTCGCAATGCGCACAAATTCACCCAACTGCGGTTCAGAACCTCTCGCTTTCAAAATAGTCCCATACCATACTTTGTGGACCTGCTAAACAAGTAATGTGTAATTTTTCTTTTTATTCATGTGCTCATTGTATCCTGCATGCACAGTGGCCGTGCAATCAACCCCCTTTTTCTGAAGTGAATTATGCAATGTGTAGCTTTCCTTTTCTTTCTTTTTTATTATTTAATGATACTATTTTAAAAGTGCAATATTAGTTTCTTTAAATGAAATTTTATACCATTTTATGTGTTTTATAGATGTAATTCTTTAAAAAATATTTTTGAATGTTTGTTGTTTTTATCTTTGTAAATTTATCATGTAATTTGACCTTCGGGTCACCTTTTGATAATAAAATATGAATATGAATATGAATATGAATATCATTTGCTGTCTCATAATAACTCCATGTCATCATTTGCTGTCTCATAATAACTCCCTGTCATCATTTGCTGTCTCATAATAACTCCCTGTCATCATGTGCTGTCTCATAGTAACTCCCTGTCATCATGTGCTGTCTCATAGTAACTCCCTGTCATCATTTGCTGTCTCATAATAACTCCCGGTCATCATTTGCTGTCTCATAATAACTCCCTGTCATCATGTGCTGTCTCATAGTAACTCCCTGTCATCATGTGCTGTCTCATAGTAACTCCCTGTCATCATGTGCTGTCTCATAGTAACTCCCAGTCATCATGTGCTGTCTTATAGTACCTCCCTGTCATCATCTGCTGCATAGTAACTCCCTGTCATCATGTGCTGTCTCATAATAACTCCCTGTCATCATTTGCTGTCTCATAATAACTCCCTGTCATCATGTGCTGTCTCATAATAACTCCTTGTCATCATGTGCTGTCTCATAATAACTCCCTGTCATCATTTGCTGTCTCATAATAACTCCCTGTCATCATTTGCTGTCTCATAATAACTCCCTGTCATCATGTGCTGTCTCATAATAACTCCCTGTCATCATTTGCTGTCTCATAATAACTCCATATCATCATTTGCTGTCTCATAATAACTCCCTGTCATCATTTGCTGTCTCATAATAACTCCCTGTCATCATGTGCTGTCTCATAGTAACTCCCTGTCATCATGTGCTGTCTCATAATAACTCCCTGTCATCATTTGCTGTCTCATAATAACTCCCTGTCATCATGTGCTGTCTCATAGTAACTCCCTGTCATCATGTGCTGTCTCATAGTAACTCCCTGTCATTATGTGCTGTCTCATAATAACTCCCTGTCATCATGTGCTGTCTCATAATAACTCCCTGTCATCATTTGCTGTCTCATAGTAACTCCCTGTCATCATGTGCTGTCTCATAGTAACTCCCTGTCATCATGTGCTGTCTCATAGTAACTCCCTGTCATTATGTGCTGTCTCATAATAACTCCCTGTCATCATGTGCTGTCTCATAATAACTCCCTGTCATCATTTGCTGTCTCATAGTAACTCCCTGTCATCATGTGCTGTCTCATAGTAACTCCCTGTCATCATGTGCTGTATCATAATAACTCCCTGTCATCATTTGCTGTCTCATAATAACTCCCTGTCATCATGTGCTGTCTCATAGTAACTCCCTGTCATCATGTGCTGTATCATAACTCCATGTCATCATGTGCTGTCTCATAATAACTCCCTGTCATTATGTGCTGTCTCATAATAACTCCCTGTCATCATGTGCTGTATCATAACTCCATGTCATCATGTGCTGTATCATAATAACTCCATGTCATCATGTGCTGTATCATAATAACTCCCTGTCATCATGTGCTGTCTCATAATAACTCCCTGTCATCATGTGCTGTCTCATAATAACTCCATGTCATCATTTGCTGTCTCATAATAACTCCGTGTCACCCTTTGCCGTCTCATAATAACTCCCTGTCATCATTTGCTGTCTCATAATAACTCCCTGTCATCATGTGCTGTCTCATAATAACTCCCTGTCATCATGTGCTGTATCATAACTCCATGTCATCATGTGCTGTATCATAATAACTCCATGTCATCATGTGCTGTATCATAATAACTCCCTGTCATCATGTGCTGTCTCATAATAACTCCCTGTCATCATGTGCTGTCTCATAATAACTCCATGTCATCATTTGCTGTCTCATAATAACTCCGTGTCACCATTTGCTGTATCATAATAACTCCCTGTCATCATGTGCTGTCTCATAATAACTCCCTGTCATCATGTGCTGTCTCATAATAACTCCCTGTCATCATGTGCTGTATCATAATAACTCCCTGTCATCATTTGCTGTCTCATAGTAACTCCATGTCATCATGTGCTGTCTCATAGTAACTCCCTGTCATCATTTGCTGTCTCATAATAACTCCCTGTCATCATGTGCTGTCTCATAATAACTCCCTGTCACCATTTGCTGTCTCATAATAACTCCCTGTCATCATTTGCTGTCTCATAATAACTCCCTGTCATCATGTGCTGTCTCATAGTAACTCCCTGTCATCATGTGCTGTCTCATAATAACTCCCTGTCACCATTTGTTGTCTCATAATAACTCCCTGTCATCATTTGCTGTCTCATAATAACTCCCTGTCATCATGTGCTGTCTCATAATAACTCCCTGTCATCATGTGCTGTCTGATGATAACTCACTGTTATCATGTACTGTCTCATAATAACTCCATGTCATCATGTGCTGTCTGATGATAACACACTGTTATCATGTGCTGTCTTGTTTTCATCAGTCAAATCCAATCAACTGAACCAGGTATAAATGCATGGTTGTGACATCATCCTGCTGTTTCTTCATTTATTTATAGGCTTTTTAGTTATATATATGTCTGTCCATTATTTGTTTGTTGCTAATATCACTACAATATGTCACTTGGAGTTTGTAAATTGTTAGTGACATCAAAATGTGTTTGTGTATGTGAGAGTGTGTTGCGATTGAGCAGCTGCCTTTACACACATGAGCATATTATGTTGGGATTCCAAAATTATTTATGTCAGTGTGTTTACATTTCATGGATTGTCCCTTGTGTCACTCATTCTGAAACATACTATATCTGTCCTGGTTTGCCTGTATGAGTCAGATCACAACTAACCAGTGCAGGTTCTTGTATTCAAAATCTCATTATTTATTGATTGCATGCGGGGTGAAAGAAATTAGGTCGATTAGATACATTTCAATAGTAACATCTTTTGCTTTTCAAGGATGATGCTGGAAAGTATAAGATCAAAGGATGGTGCATATATTTGTTGAGGGGGCATGAGGTTTTAGATGTGTGTTGTCTGGGGTGGGGTGTGGGCAGCGTTCGAAATAGGGCCGGTCAGCCGGCCATTGGCCTGTAACTTTTTGGCCTGGCCGGTAACTTTTCTGACTGGCATCTAGTTGCCGGCCCAGCTGGCCGGTAACTTTTTAAGGGCAAGCCCGGCTGGCCTGTAACTTTTTGAGGCATATTTCGAACACTGGGTGTGGGTCAGTGGCATAGCTGGGATTTTTCCAGGGGGGGTCAAACCTGTATGGGGCGGGGGCCCGAATCCACCAAACAAAAATGGGGGGTAGGTGCAGGTGGTGCGACGCACCCCCATCAAAAAAAGTGTACTTTCAGAGTAAAAATAAATAAATAAAAACAAAAAGGAAATAACTTTAGATTTTACAATTCAAGAGGGAAATTGACAAACTGGATTTAATTTATTACTTTTTCAAAGAAATTACGTGCTCCGCGAGAAAAATGTGCTTTTTATTACTAATTTGGTCTCAATAAAAAATAATTTTGGCCATAATTCTTACTAATTTCATGACTAAAACATTTCCAAGTTTGTATTTTGAGAAGTGTATAAATGGATCTGGAGTATTCTGCGCTTGCAGTTCATCTCAAAAGTGTCAATTCATTTTTCCATTTCTGCATTCAGCATCCAGGTTTCGCACCCATATAGGAGAACTGATGAGACCAGTGCTAGTAAACCCATCCTAGTTTTCATGGATATATTCTTGTCTCTAGCATGAGTAATCCTGATCTTTATTGCTTGCACTGATCTTGCATCCTTTGTTATAGTTGCTCCAAGGTATTTGAATTGAGTTGCAGTTTCTAGTTTCTCGCCATCACTTGGGCAAATTTGTGCCCATTACCCATTTTTGCTTGCACCTTTTATTTCCAGGACAAGCAGTACTAGATTGAGTCTACAAAAGTCCAAATCTTTGATACTACAAAGAGCTAATAGGGCCTACATACTAAGTGCGTAGCTTTAAGTGTTATTTTGATACTACAAAGAGCTAATAGGGCCTACATACTAAGTGCCTAGGTTTAAGTGTTATCTTAACAGTTCATAACATTACATCTCTCTATCTTCAGATGTAAAAATAGTCTAAATCATAAATCTCAATAAATCTTGAACATGTGAAACTAAGTTACATGTTTATATGTTAGTAAGTTCTTGTCAAAAAGCCAGTTCCACAGTTTGATAAGAAAAAATCTAAAACAAACCACATTCTGCATTAATGTAGGTTTTCAACTTAGGAAGGGCTTTGAAACAAACCATTATGGCCTTAGAGGCATTATGTAGAGTCATATAATGTAGGTGAAGAGCCACATGTTAAATCCAGTGTTTATTTTCTGTTTCAAGGAGTGTGTTTGTTTTCAATAAATCAATGGTCATGTGGGCATGGTTGAGGCTTTTACAAACAAGAAACTTTTAAAAACTCCTGTAAAATTGGCAGTTGTCACAATATTTGTTGCTATTTTTGAAAAAGCTACCTTTATCAGAGTTGAGTGCTTATTTGAGCTAAAATGTACATATATTTCAGATCTAAAAGACCAAAAGTGTTTACATTGTGGTTGTTTGTTATTGTTAAAGAGTTTTTGATGCAGTAAAAGAGGGTTTTTTGTAGAACTTTGATATCACCCGGCATTTTAATTTTTAATCAAATGATATAGTTCATGTGGAGAATGGAAAATGATGTTTGATTGACATGAAAGCTGCCAAAAGTTTGCTTTCCTATTGCTTGCTGCACAGTGTATAATTAACGTAGCACTGGCTACAGTGGCTTACTTGTAGGCTGTGTACAGTCTATACACAGTCTGACGATTATAAGCTTATTAATTAGCAGTGCTGGAGGACTCGAGTCCAGACTCAGGCAGTTGGGACTCGGGACTCGGCTTCAGGTATCAGACTATTTACCATAATAAATTGTTGTAGATGAATTATTATTAATTTAGCTCTTTTGAATGGGATTCATTTAACTAGTCATGACGCCTTATCAGTCAAGCTGGTAACTTAATGAATAAGGCATCCTACTAGCAAAGATAAGGCATAATCTTGGGATGGGGGATGAATCCCACATCCATACAATCATACTCCGTGTTGACACCTGTATGTGGAGTTCTGAACAAATTAACCTCTTATTTGACTATTTTAGCCTAAAAGGTGGCAATCTTTATAATATTGGATGCAATGAGATGGACACACTGGTTAGAAATTGCATTTGCCTTGCCAATGATATAATAATAATATAATAATACTTTTCTATACATATAGGGCATTACATCAAAAAGATTACAAAGCGCTGAACAATATTAAAACAAAATATAAAAACAAAATAAAAAAGTACAAATAACATAATTATAAAAAACAAATTATAATGAAAAACAAGATAATCATGAAATAATAATATAAATGAAAAATACAACAACACCAAGATGGGTAATGCCATGGAGCTATTAAAGATGGAGAGGCAATATATTATGTAACGCATTGTTCACTTGTGCCGATTTGAAATCTGACAAGCTATTCATCGAAAGGTACCTTTTGTTTGGGACCAAGGGCTTCCGCCATTAAATCGGTAAGCTGACACGACAGTGTATAAACGCTTTACCTAGCAGGCTACTGTCAATAAGTGATCAAACGAAAGTCGCGTGAAAGCGCTTACTGGAACGAAAAGTACCCTTTGTTACCATAAAACCCAAGGGTGTGATTGAGTAGCCGTAAGCACAAAAGGCACACATTAGCCGCTGATGTACAGTTCGTTGTCACCCCACTGACTGTAGATGCTTCATTTAAATAAATTGAATGTGCTTGCTGAATGATTACACATCAAGGCTGCCATGTCTATAGTATAATGGTAATAGCTACGTATACATGTAACATATAATAAGTATACCGGTATAGGCCTATATAAAAGTTGTTTCACAGATTGACATTTTATTTTATTTTAAGAAGGAGAATGTCGTACTGAAGGGGCAGCTCTTTTCGTGAGAGGTCTTGGGAGGGATGAGGGAGGAAGAGGTGGAGGAGGGACATGAAGAATGAGAGGGGGGCTGGAGGAAGAGAGAAAGAGGAAGAAATGAAGAGAAATAAATAAATAGAAGTAAATGAATAGAAAGGTAAGGAAAATGATAGAAACGAGAGGGGACAAATTAGGGGAAGGAGAAGAGAGAGGGAGATAAGAAGAGGGAGTGATACTTTAGCAAGGAAAGAATAAGTACAGTGAAAGGAAAAGAAAGGAATGACAAATAAATGTAGGCCTTATAATAATTATTATAGAAACTAAACACAGCCCCCCCCCCCACACATAGGCCTAACACTAACAGCACTATAGGCAGCCATTCGATGATGTCAATGCCTTTATGCGTTACGTATTTAAAACTCCCAGTCAGATGTATTTTACACCTGCCAAGCACAAGTCACCCAATTTCGAAAATTGGACGTTGAATGTACACTCTCATGAATATTGATTGGCAACATTTTTCAATATGTCAGCGCTCAAATCGGACACAATAGAACAATAGACCATTCAGTGCACTGGGTAATGCAATGAAGGAAGTATGCATGCTAATTATTTAAACTTGACAGACTAGCATGGACAGGAGTGTCTGCTGAGTGCTGATAGTGCAGAGACCTGTGGGGTGGGGGGGATCTGAGCAAATTCACCTCAGTCAGAACTCATGCCTCCACTTGCCACCCCCCCCCCCCCAAATTCACTTGGCATCCATGGCTCCCCCCCCCAAAAAAAACCTGGTGCCGACACATATTTTTATATATGAAGAGCTTTGTTTCAAAACCCCTTACATCCACTTCAGAAATTTTGAGAAAACATTAATAAATCATCAAAAAAAAATCTTTGATACAAGGGGTCTGCAACAAAAGCAGTTTTGGCAGGATGCCTGGGTAGGATGAGCATCCGCCAAAAACTGCTTTTGTTGCAAACCCCCTTATATCAGTGATTTTTTGATGATTTTTTGATGTTTTCTCAAAATTGCGCAAGTGGATGTAAGGGGTTTTGAAACAAAGCTCTTCATATATAAATTCAAAGTTAGACCTTCCGGAGTTTCATGCCTTTAAGTCGATTGTCCGACGACACAAATATAAAGTTCAATCAGTGGTGTGTCATTTGAAAGCGTAATATCACCTTACACAAGTGCTTTTCTTTGATTAAATGTTTTATTAAACAACTTTGTGTGGCATTTCACTGGGGTAGCTCATCCATCTTGAGAGATCTAAAATTCATCAAGTTGGTGCAGCATAATGACTTTACACCTGTTAAGTTGCAGTTAATGACATTGTGGTCATTACTTGGTAGTGTCAATCACCTTAGACCAAAAAAAAATGGTTCGTCTCAAAGCTGACGCGCGCATTTGTAAAATCGCGCGATTTGAAAAAAAAGAAATGCGGAAATTTTTTTATTTCAAAATTTTTTTATTTTTATTTTTCCCAAAAAATTCGGCGAAAATCAGATTTTTTTCTCAAAATAAAATATCAAAAAACATCGCACAGTGCGTCTCCTGGATCAAGAATTTAAAACAGCCTAACTAAAAAGTCACCTACGATGACACTGTTGTAGTCTGAACGACACACCTGCATGCGTATTTAAATCATACTATTTTTTAAGACCGATCCTACAATAAAAAATCTTAATTGTACACCATGTACTCGAGTACTCGCTGAATATTCATCAACATTTTTAATGTTGTCATTTTACGTGCGTGGCAATATGAATGACTATGACGCACGATGACGTTTGTTTAATTAAATATTAAATACATGGCGAGTATTAATCCTCCCACTCCCGAAGTCATCATGGATTCAGCGGCAGCATCATCTGAGTTTGTGATCTTGAAAATCAAATTATCCGGGAAAAATAAAGAGAAAGGATGGTTTTACACAAAACCAAAACTACGAACACACTAAAAGATGTTGCTTTAGAAATACTTAACGGCGAGAATCCATGTGCTCCGATAGCTTGTGTGTTGGAAATGATGGGTATAGACAACACTGGCACTGCTGAATTCGACAGCCACCACACTAATTTTCAATTTTGACACACCATAAAAATATCAAGTTGGAAAAAAAAAAAAAATCGCATTTCGCATTTGTTTTCAGATCACTTGTCAGCTTTGAGACAAACTTTTTTTTTTTGCCTTACAAGCACAGTCATGTCATTCTACAAACTATACTGCGCCAAAAAAGTATCTTGACACTTGGAAAAATAATCACAATCTATTCCAATAATAATAATAATAATAATATATGCAATTTATTAAGCGCCTTATATTGCACGCAACCACAAGGCGCTTTACAAGATAACAAAATACAACTCTAAAACACTCAAATTAATCTACAACTCTAAAATACAATAGATTATTTACCTACGATAAAAATAATTAACACTATTTAGCAAAATGTACAATGGTAAAATACCAAGGTAAAAACACATCAGTCCAAGCTCATGCTGTGCAGTTTGTCAATGTGAACTCATGAAGTAAAGTTACAAGCAATTGAATAGACGAAGGTCCAGTTTTAAAAGTGACGAACTAGCCTATAAACGGTTCCAAAAAAGTAAGTCCCCCCCTAAGACATTTTGGTATAATCCAAAAACAGATTGATCAATTATCATGTTTTAAAGTTTGGAACATAGACTGATTAGTTATGCATCAAGTGAGCGGGTTTTTGTTGCTACTTGTTATCATCTTCATTGCAAAATACAGCCATTTATGAAATTTTTGGCCAAAAAAAGTTGCATTTTTCTACATATGCTTTTTATGCTTCAATTTATGTTTGACAATTTTTCCCTTTTAGTGAGTAATTTAATCACAAATAAGCATCTTTAATTTAATCAAATTCAAGCCTTTCCTGATTTAGGTGTCACACATTCAAAAACAGTTTTTATGGTTCAGTGAATGAATTAAAATGAATGCTGCAGCTTATTAATGTCTTGCAATAACGAAGTACAAGTTTTGTTTATGTATAAAATTTCATAAATGGTTCTATGATTTCTCAGTAAAACCATAAAACATGTTTGAAGTGTGTAAAAATTAATTCATGAACATCTTAACTTAAGTTATGTTGATGAAAAGCAAACAAATATATAGAAATATTCCTTTTTGATTAATTTGCTTTAAGTGAAAGAGGTCTGAAACCAAAAGTGATTCATGAAAAGCCTATGTAGAAAAGTGCAACTTTTTGTTGGCCGAAAATTTTATAAATGGCGGAATTTCTCAGTGAAGATGATAAAAGATAACAACAAAAGCCTGTTCACTTGATGCATAACTGATCAGTCTACGTTTCAAACTTTAAAACAAGAGAATTGATCAAGCTGTTTTTAGATTATACCAAAATGTCTTTCCAACAAGCGCAACAAAGAGGCAACACAGTTTCTTCAATGAAGCTTTATTTAAAGCAGTTTTTATTTTCAGTTTTTACTTCTCTGTACTTTTCATAACTTTCATTTTATTTGTCAGTTCTTTTGTTTCAGTTTTCTTTTGTTCCTTTCGTTTGAAATTAAAGGTACGCATAAATATAGACCAGACATGTCAACTATATCACTCTTAATATGGGTCTACTTTTCGGTGCAGTTGTTAAAGCCTACAATTCCGATTACAAGCTGATCAAACTGTATCTATATTTTCAAAACCCTGCATGCCTACACAAATGCCACCCTTAGGTTAAGAACTTTATAAATACTGGTTGATACTTGAAGAGTGACACACTTTCCATAGATAGTGCACATTGTTTCAATATTTGGGTCAGGACCATGTTACTTTATTACATGTCTGGAACAAGTCACACGATTCTGTGACTTAGTTTGTTTTTATAACATTATGCCACGTGTTTTCTTGTTGCTAACATGAGCGAGACATTTTGTGTTGTAGTATTTTGTATGGAAATTGGACAGCGGCTGCCTTTTGTAAACTTTTTTCACATAATTATTGCAACATTTCACATACTGTTATAGATTCCTTATTATCTTAGAGCTTTGGACCTCGGCCATTGTTTGAAACAAGTAAATATAATATCATAAACATTGTTGCTATACCTCATTGATATTAATTAAGTAATCCCAAGATCTCATTGGTCAAATGCACCAATATCAGGTGCGGTATATGAACTACTTCCTGTCATGCAGATGCGGGGAAGTAGCAAAAACTTTGGCACCCCTACTGCCACATGGTTTTGCGACCTGTGGCACAGCGTCATTATCCCTATATCTTTGTGTCAGAAATTGCCATAATAGTAGGGCGAATCCACTAGTTCTTCAACAGCCACGCATGGCAAGTTAGTTCGAGATAGGCTGACCAGGGCAGTTTATAAAGACACATGCTTTGATGCCTATATTATTCTTTTTTACCTGACGTGCTACACACTTATATAATTTCCGTATGGCTGTTGCAAAATGGGGGTGTGCTACGATTGTTTTATCAACAATAACACACACAAGTTTCACATATGAAACAAAGTATTAAGTGTTGAAAAGTGTCTAGAAATAATATAGCCTTATATGTGCCCATCCACCACAAACTGGTCGTAAAGTCGGCATTTTCCATTTTGAGATACAATCAAAAACAGTATATGGATTTCTATGTAAAATACATTAGGAATTTGACCTTTGATGAACCACAAATTCACTTCCAGATGTCCGATGAAGCTGGTTGAGGTGTCATTTTAAAGCTAAACATGCATTCTTTCAAAATCTGCAATAAACAGAAAATGGTCTAGAGCCGACTTTACTACCACTTTGTGGTGGATGGTCACATATAACCTTGATAAATCAGATATTCTACAAATAAAGTCAGGTAAGCCACAGTTCTAATCTTTTACTGTACCATGCTGACTGGTATGACAACATGCGTACCCCTACTTGTAAATACCTCCAAACGAGGACCTCATTCTGCATATGATTTAATCATATCTAACCGAGGACTCAGTAGTACTATACTGCATAGCCATAGTGTAAAGTCATTGAGTCCCCCCACTGATAATAGTGGACAAGGGGCAGTCACTTGAAGGGTTATTTTCAGAGCTGCAAAATCTTCAGTAGGAAAGGGGCATCTACTAAATAACTCTTTTTTTCACAGCCAGCCACCAACCATTTTGTGAGCAATGGGCAAACTGCCTGAACAGCTCTTTTCAAAGCCACTGAATCAGTAGGAATAGAATGGGGCATCTGCTACATTAGCTTTTGTCAGAGCCAGCATTTCTTTGGTAGATAAAGGTCAATGATTCTCTGAAGATACATGCAAAACTCCCAGTAGTCCTGCAGAAGTTACAGCTAAATGCATTTGCTGATGAAAACTTGACAGTTTTATACAATGAACACATTAAAACCCTCAGGCCTCAATTTGTATGAAATAGCACCTTTTAAAATGCAGGTTACTCCAAATGAATGTTATATTGCAAAATTCTTTTCTTTCTGCTTCAAGAATCGTAAAATGTCCCTTTTAGGCTTGATCAGAATTGGCTTAAATCCGAAGGTTGGGTAATAATTATGAGCCCCAGGAGGAGGGACAAATTGGTGGAGAAGCAAGAATTATTGTTTGGGCACCTTTTATTACAAAAAATGCTCTAATAAGGCTTAGGATACATTGATTTCTTGTTCGCTACACTTGCATCATATAAAAACCATTTTGCAAATTGGGTCAGCTAGAGATGGTAAAACCTGCAAGAGGAGGGGGAGGGCAAGCATTTTTTGGCACATCAAGGGGGCAAGCAATTTTGGTACACATTTTCAGGGCATTTTTACATAAAATGCTCTAAAAGGCTTAGGAAACATCATAATATGCAACATTTCCTGCTTGCACCATATAAAAAAATATGTGCGCGGGGGGGGGGGAAGCATTTTATGGTTTTTCGATTTTGAAATTCCCCCAGCAGTTCTAGTTATCATTTGAAACAAAGACCTGCCAAAATATCAGACGATGTCATATGAACAATGGCAGCTATCTCTGTCATCTATAATTTTGTAACCAATTCTGGTCAGGATAATAACATGTTTCATTGTTCATTTCAGCCAGCTCAAAATGAAATGTTGCTGACACTTTATACAGGTGTTGTTCTTACACATTTATACTAGTGCATGTAGTACATCTCTCTTCACAACTTTGGCCATGTTTGTCACTGTGACCTACATCTAAGTGGCAGGCTTTACCATGTACTCTATCTGCTCTGTCACCATATATTTGCATGTTGGAGTGCTTGGGCTGTTTCAGCTCCCATTGACCAGTCAAAATAAGCTAACAGAATCCATTTAATCACCATTCATTTCAGAAAAGCATATTTAACACATCAAAAGTCCCCAAAAATCCGAGTAGTGGAACAGTGCCTAATTTGCATAAATCCAAAATAGCAGCTTATGCAGTCATCATAGGATTCAGACAAAGTATAGTTTGACCTGTCTCCGACATACAGTTCTTGATTTATAGGCAAAAAGGTCAAAGATCAAATTTTGTGGTCCACAGGTGTTCACAATTGTTCACAAATGCTCCCAATCAGTCTCAAATGGTTTCTTTGGCAAAACTTCGGCCATGTTACCAATGTAGTAAACCACCTGAGATATGGCAAACTATTCTTTTTTTTTTAAATGTTTTTGCATGTGTAGCAATCTGTAACCATTTTTATTAAAATCAGAGAATTTTTCAATTTGTGTCCCTAGCTATGGAATCCAAATTTTGACACTTGACCCTTTCCCTTGTAACTCAAGAACAGTACAACCGAGATAGGTCAAAATACAGGGTGTCCCAGAATGATTTATACTGTGTTTGAACAAAATATCAAAAATATATAGTCAACAGTGTATCTAATTTTAATAAGTGCAATACAATGCCACACATGTCTCCTACTTATTCTGTGACTTTCATGGAAATAGCTTGATTCGTTTTGGCATGACATTGCTATTACTGAAAATGGACGAAAACTGCATGTGTGTAATGGCATCATAACACATGGATCCTTTATCACCATCATCCAGCCGCACTGTGCGATATATATTCTACATTCTTTGATATGAAATACACCAAATTTGGCACAGATGTAGAGCTACAATGCTAAATAATTCTTGATATGGGATTAAGTGAAACATTTCAATATGACATCAGATATTTAGGTTGAAAAACATACTTTTTATGTGATTTTTACCACAATTTTTACCCAAAAATGTCATTATTACTAGAGGATATAACTTCCTCAAGGATCCTCCGCAGTCAATTTTAATCTTCTTTGTTACGCAGCTGTGGGTTTGCCCCTATACTGTGGACATAAATGCATGCTGTGACACTAAGGACGAACCTTCTCTATACTTTTATGAAAAATCCATCTCTGCCGGCATTTCAAATGATGAAATTCAAGCTAAATTCACACACCTCAATAATTGTCTTCAAAACTGCTGCCAAAGAAAGAATAGTTTAAGGTCAGTCAAGCATAGCAAATCCGTTATTCCATACAATAATTGCTTCGTAACATCATAAATAATCGATAGATATCAACTATTTAGTAGAAGTAAGAACAGGACACAGCAATATACTGCATAACATTACTTTGTGCTGAACGGTTAGTAATTTTACAGATTTTCAAAATAGGTTGCTTTGTCAAAACTATTTTTACGCAATCCTCTCTAACTTCTACTAGAAACGTCCAATTTTTAAAATCTAAAAAATCTGAGAAAGCTAAATATATTTTAAACTTAAAATGTAAAACAATATGACCAATAGAAATGCCCTTCACACCTAAAAAATTTCATCTTTCTCGGTATAAATAATTCTTGGACACCTTGTATACCTAAATCCTTATGACGAGAGGAATACATTGGTTTGGTTTTTAACAAGACTTTAGGGGCTGTGCAATAAATATGAGCAAATTTTTGGCAAGCCGAAAGGCCAAAAGGTGGGAGGGGCAAGCAATTTTTGGCCAGCCGAGGGGGAGTGATTTTTGGCACACATTCATGGGGTGCCTTTTAAATAAAATAAAGCTTAGGAAAACAGAACGGAAACGCTTTTATTATGCAAATGTTCCTGCACGCTGCGCTCGCATCATATATACAGACCATTTAAGGTTTGCAAATTGGGATCCCAAAAATTGGCATGTGCGGGGGAGGGGGGGGCAAAGATTTTTTTGTGGGCTGAGAGGGGGGCAAGCGATTTTTGGCAGGCCGAGAGGGGAGACAAGCGATTTTTGGCAGGCTGTTCCTTGCTCCTATAATATACATATATTTTGTTACCAGTGTGTTATTATTTTTTGAGGAAAATACAAAAATAGTCACAAATTTATCAAGGGGCGTAGCCGCGTAGTACCACCTTAAAGTTGATGACAAGGCAAAACGGTTCATGAAAAATCAAAAACAATTTCCCCCTTTAGAAAAATCAAGAATGAATTGCAGGTGAGTGTTTCTTGCCAATATTCCAATCTGTGATTATATTAAAACCAATCTATACACTTTAATGAATGATTTAAAAGCAAGCCTGCAATATATGACTTGCAGTGTCTAGCTGTTGATTCATCTTTTCACCATGGAAGAGATAGAGATGATATTTGAAAAAAAAAGATGCCAAAGAGGTTTATAGGTTGTGCTATTATATTGCCCGTATCATCGTCATACCTTGTTTAGATTTCAACATAAATTGGGTCAAAATCTAGACAGTCGACTAATAAAACACATTGGCAACCTACGTGAAATATTAAATCCGCATCGAAGTGGTACATGGTCGCATGTCATAAGTTGGGTATGCAAAAAGGGTGGAGGGATTACACTTTTCTGAAAATTGCAATACAAATTTGATTGGCTTTCCGTAACCCGATATCCTACAGCAGTGGTTGATACCTCATTTTAAGCCTAATTTTATACTCTTTCAGTCTACTGAAGCATATAATTATACATTATTCAGTAAAACAATCACATCAGTTGAAATGAAAAATGCCAGGGGTGGAGGAGCAGGCGGATGTGGAGCAGGCGGATGCGGGAGTGTGCAATAGGGCATATGTGAAAATTCACATGTCAGCATGTCAAAACTACTGGTTACTTTTTCCAATCTAGTGTGGGTATGATGTATTGAAAGCTTTGAATGTTGAATTTGTACCCTAAAACAATTACTGACTATTTAAGGTGGTACTACACCCTGTGATTAATTTTGTGACTAATTTTGCATTTTTCTCAAATAAGTACATTGTAACTACACACTGGTAACAAAGTTATATGTATATTACAGGGCATGGAATCCAATTACTTCACTGAAATTTCAGTGATTCAAGACAAGGGGTTCATTATTATGTTAAGAAATGAGGTACATTCTAGCGGTACCTCTTTTCTTATCATAAATAACGTACCGCTTGTCTTGAGTCACTGACATTCAAGTGTAGTAACTGGATTCCTTACCCCTATAATATACATAAACTTTTGTTACCAGTGTGATATTATTTTTGAGAAAAATGCAAAATATTCACAAATTTATCAAGGTGTAGTACCACCTTAAAGGGTTATATGTTCCAGTTTTTTTTCATTTTTAATGAAACCGTATATAGTTGAATTTCAATATTTTTAGCAATATGCTAATGTACATTTCTCTTCTTGATATTCATTTCCTCAACAATATAATAACCATCTCGCTAATTACTTGTAAAAAGGTCATTGACCTCCATAATGTAATTAACATACGTGCAATTATTTTAAATAGTTCATTTCAAGCATTAATGTATTGAGAACATATCCTCCAAATCTGATGACATTCTTGCATAAAATAACAATTTTACAGTCATTTTTGTAATTGAGGTCCGATATGAGAAAAATGCATTTGAAAATTGAGATTTACATAGACGCCTGTGTATTAATTAATTAGTAATTAAGCATTATCTCAAAAATTAAGCATGTGCTAAGGTTAAGAGTGGTGTTAATTGTTAGAGGTTGTCAATATATACAACATATCAAAAAATTCATTTTTTGTCATTTTTGACCATGTAATGGAAATTGTACCCAACTTATGACATGCGACCACATCTAAAACCCTGATCAATGACTTGTGTTTCAGATTTATGGTGGCTTTTGACATGGCAATGTGATTTCACTACACTATTACTTGCTGGCAGAGATGAATTGCTCTTTTGTACATTTTGAAAGCATGCCCAGTGTAAACATGGAAGTGGGGAAATTGTCTCATGATCATAACAACAGACAGGTAATCAGGTATTGACGAGACTCCATACAAAGCGTAGTAGAAAGTGGAGACAATCTACAGACAAGATTCTTCAGGATTTGAAGAACTCCATACAAAGCATTCATAAAGCCATCACAAAGCGTAGTAGAAAGTGGAGACAATCTACTGACGAGATTCTTCAGGATTTGAAGAAACTCCATACAAAGCATTTATTAAGCCAACACAAAGCGTAGTAGAAAGTGGAGACAATATACAGACGAGATTCTTCAGGATTTGAAGAACTCCATACAAAGCATTCATAAAGCCATCACAAAGCGTAGTAGAAAGTGGAGACAATCTTCTTTTATTGAAGCATCTTGGACAAATGAGATAACTGAATTACCCTTCCAGCTACTGGGAGGGTGGGTGGGATTTTTTTGTCCAGCATGATCGGAGGAGCAAATGCAAGTGGCTTACTAAGAAAGGTGTGAACACAACAAAAGAAATGGAATTAAAGCAGAGACCTGATTGGCTGCACCCCACTAAAGTGCCATCTGAATGGCCAAGAATCTGGGATTGTTGCTATAACAACACAACAACTCCTACATCATTCCAATACCATGACCCAAATCAATAGCATAAACTTTCAAGAGGACTTGATATGGCTCAAGTGGAACTGATAGGATAATTGTCCAGACTTGGCTGCACATGAATGCCCAAGTTTCCCTGATGCTGAGACAATCTGGTTTTTAAAAGATTTTCAACTTTGAAAAACGTCATTAGCCGATTACTCGTATGCCTTAATAAATACACACCATGCACCATGAAAATGTGTTGACAATTAAAGTTTTTAAGGTTTATTAATAATATGCCTTCATATACAAAAAAATGTAGACGAATCCAATATTAAACTACTCTCCATCACCTGTGTTACACGTAGACAAAAGAATGATAAAAGTTTACAACACAATACAATTCAACATCAATTTTTAAGCGGATTTAATCCACCCAATTGGGCAGTATTACAACACCAGTTTGGTGCAGACGGGACCCAGTAATGGCCGACTGAATTCTGACCATCACTTGGCTTGTAGGATTTGTGTATACACATATATTTTAGGCCTTTCTATATACATATTTCAAACATGCATGCATGATCAATGGGCATTGACTTTCACTTCCATTTCTGCATGTTCAATGGACCACGATGGGTTTTAGCACTAGTGACCTCTCCCAACAGAAGGAGCTTGCATGGTATGCATTTTGGAAACCGGAGCATCTGTGGAGAAGTCCAACAAAAGTCAAGCTTTTTCACACCACTTGTGTACTATTGCTCTATGGCTATGAGACCAGGGCTGATATTCATAAAACCACGCTAGGCCTAGTTGACAGCTAAAATTGACTTTAGCAAGCTGCTAAGCCTAGCTGATTGCTAATTCTTATTCATAAAACCCAGTTAGAGTTAGCAACATTCTAAAATTTTGCCAAAACTTAGAGTTGATCTGGGGCAGCGCTAAGTCACTAGTTGACAACTAGTCTTAATGATTTTGAACTAAGTTTGACATGATTTATTGTTTTAATTTCATATTAACTGTTGTCAATTATGAAAAATAATGTTCTCAGAATATTCTGTTTCTGAGGTCTTCAGTGTGTTTTACACATAAGAAACTGTCTTAAAAACACACAACAAATTTAGGGTGAATGAATAAACATTGAACTAAGCCAGTATTGTTTAACCAAATTTGCACAAGAAAAATGTAAGAAAACATGTAAAAACACATAAGAAATTGTCTTAAAAACACACAACAAATTTAGGGTGAATGAATAAACATTGAACTAAGCCAGTATTGTTTAACCAAATTTGCACAAGAAAAATGATTATGATATAGCAAGTAATCTTTAGTTAAGCAGATATGTTCAATCGAAGCAATTCTGTTCAATTGTTTGATACGTAAAATATATATTTTGGAGACATGTTACCAATGTTCTCTTTGGTAAAGATGCATGACTTATTTTCAATAACAAACTAGAGCGGTTCTCGGGTTGCGCGGTTTTCGGCATTCGCGGTTCGTGTGTAAGGTTCTTGGTTCTTGGGTGATGGTATGGTAGTGGGTGAAACGTTGCGTGGTTGTGTTAGATGTTTGTTTCTTTTTAGAACCCTGTATAGGCGTAGCTAGGATGGTGGTTGGGGAGTGTGGAGTGGGTTTATTTTATTATTTTGTAACGTTGGTATCTCGCGGTTAGGCTTCAAGTAGGGGTACACTATGATGTATACAATAATACTGTGTAACAATAAGAAGGCGGAACTGTGGGTTTACTGTTGCGTTATTTTGTAAATTTATTAGGGATATTTTACATAGACTGGTGGACTATGGGAAATGTTATATGTACTTGTTCGAAGTGAGGCGGGCGTATACCACTTATCTGGTGCGTATCCTTCTTGTGTTAACTTTTTTTTTATGATTAGCCTAAAAGGTATTTTGGTACTGGTTCTTTTGTTCGAGGGTCTTGATATTCGCCTGTCTCCGGAGCTAGAATTAGACTGTACTGAGTTGCAAAACGTGAATGCATGCTAGTTTGCAATGTCTGCCCCTATTTATACACTTTTATGCTGAGACGAATATACCTAGGTATATTCGTCTCAGCTTTTATGGATGCATTTCACAAGCGCAGAATGATGTACTCATTATCTCAAAGTACCAGATACATTGCTTTTGTGATTGGTCTATTGGCTGTAGTATTTTTCAGGTAGTTTGTAATAATAAGCATGCACAGGTCATGTTCTTGGGAGTTGACATAGGATCATAAGTTAAGTAATATTGACCCTTAGATGCATTGTAGTTAATTTGACCGTGCATCATATTCTGCTGTAGGCCTAACATCGGGTTTTGTTCATGTTTTCCAAAACAGTTTAATGTTAATTAGAAGACTGTACTGGGTATGTATATATAGCAGTTGTCTACGCATGGTTAAAGAAAAATATTAACGTGCCACTGTATGCACGATGGGAAAGTCATGAGAAAACAAAGTCGGAACATCATCTTGCAGGCTTATTCTTTTGTAGACCTAAATAGTTAACTAAATACCGCCAGAAGACATGTGTAGCAGTTAGATGAAGATGATTCTGAAGGTATTTAGTTATCTATTTAGCTCTATTGGTGCAAAAGAATAAGCCTACAAGACGGGTTCCTGACTTCGTTTTTCTCCGACTTTCGCATGATGCATGCACATTTAAAAAAAATTATATAGGCCTACAAGATGGTTTCCGAAATAATTTTCTCCTTACTTGCGGATTTTTCATGCACATTAATATTTTTTATTAACTATCTGACTGCTACACATGCTATGTCTTCTGAAGGTGTTTAGTAACTATTTAGCTCTATTGGCCAAAAGAATTAAGACTACAAGACAGTGGTTTCCGACCTCCTTTTACTTCCAACTTTCGCACGATGCATGCCCATTAAAGAAATATTTTATAGGTCTACAAGATGGTGGGTCGGTACAATTTGTGACCCTACTTCTCATACCCGACTTTTCATACCCCATCTGACCGACTTTTTTTTCAGTTTGATGAGATATTCTCAGCGTATTCAGTAGGTAATTAAATATTGAACAAATGCCATACACATTTCCTTTATTATCGATTAAAATAACAGCATTTTCAAGCATTTTTTTATCGCAAATTTCAAAGCCTCGTTCAGCTATATCCAGATACAATTAGCATTGATGAGTTTTGAGCCCTGTGCAATACAAATCGCCCGGACTATTTGCTCAAGCCAATCAATAAGTGTTTGCACGTTTGCTTATTGAGGAGAAAAGTCAATAACTCGTTATACCTTTATCTGCTAACTTAGTTGAACCTGGTGGTGTGGTACGTTGAAGTCAATGTTCAATAAATTCCAAATGTTGCTAGCAGTAAAAGAGCTAAATAGCATGCAATGAAAATAAAAAAAAAAGTTTATGATCGTCATGCTTAGACCTTAAGGTGGTATTTGAGGCATATTCTAGAAATTAGTAAATGGCTTTGTGACTTTCAGAAGATTTTAAGGTATGTAATTTGAACATAAATCATTTGAGTTTGATTTGTTTGACTAGACCTAATGAAGAAATATTTTCATTCAAGTGCAAATGTTCTAAGTAGTCTTACTTTAAAAGTTGCCCTGTCGGCTTCTAAATAGTAAACGAAAACTAAAGAAGTAATGTTTTCATACAGTGCAGACAAAGTAGCGCAGCCAGCGGGATCCGGGAGGGATGGGAAAGGGGAAAGAGTGTCTCCTTGACAAAAACTTAAAGAGGAAAATGCCCCTTGACAAAAAATTAAAGAGATAACCGAGAAGGCAAAGGAAATGAAAAGGGGAAAAGAGCCCTGTTTTTACCAAAATTCATCCCGATCATGGACCACATTAAAAATTAATGTCTCAATAAAGCCCTTTTTGGAAGCTCGAACTTAACATGTAGACTACAGCCTTCAGTCATGACAGTCTCTTTTAAAAATAACGGTATAGGCCTATTTATATGTCCCAGGTCAAAATGATGCAACCGGGATTTTTTTGGTCCCCAACACCTGAAATCCCTCCCCTCGACTAAGAAAGCTGGATATGCTCCCGATAGCACTATAGTGCCAGTATGTTTGGTAACGAACCGGAGCGATATTGACACGTAAAACAAATGAAAAAAAACTTGTAACATCAACCGTCTTTTGTGATGACTTTTAGAACCTTCTTTTGGAATGGGATGGGGGCATCTTTTGTGATGACTTTCGGAACTGTCTTTTCAATTGGGCCGAGCCATATTGGCATAACCACCAACCTTCTTTTGATCTTCTTCTGTTATGACTTTCGGAACCTTTTATTCTGTCATTTTTTTTAACATTTGAATTCATAGTATGGCCGTCACATCTCTAGTAAGATTGTTTGTTTTGTTTTGTTTTTTGTTTTCGTTTTCTTCTTTTCAACGATAAAGAAGAAGGAATGGTTTTTTTTTTTTATCTTGGCCTATAGGTGCAAATATTTTCGTTTTAACGCATAACCGGAGCGACATTGAGATGTAAAACAATATGTGGGCCTATATACATGACATTATGATGATTATGGGGGCATTTGCGCATTATTGGCATTCAGCAAAAACTAATGAAATGCTCTCAATTTAACATGTTTAAGTGCACATGTTACCCTGCCAGCTTTTAAATAGAAAAACTTTTCAACACCCGGAGTACAGACATTAAATATGCAATTTTCTATTTGCCACCTATTGAAAGTTCATGCTACTTTTATTTTGCAGATTTTTGCCTTCAAAGTGTTTCTAATATGTTCTTATGTATTATATTGTCTAGCCGCCCTCTAATTTGCATATTTGCATAATTAATTAGCTAATTTGCAGAATTAGCTAATTAACTATGCAAAGTAGGGCAACTAACTAATTAATTATCTGGAAGTCATTAGGAACACTTTGACCAAGTTTGAAACCAGTATTCTATTGTTAAATAAAAATGTTATTACATAGGGGGCCTATTCATGAGCACTTTCGAGTCATATTGGTTCATTGATAATTGATAAAAATAATACAATACAAAAAATGTGTGAATTATAAAAACAGTATGTCCGATTAGCTTAAAACATAAGGCGTATTGATCAGTGTTCTTTGCCCTACTCAATTAGTCTATATTTTTAAAACATGCTTAGAGCACTTCCACAATGCCTCAAATACCACCTTAATGCGACAGACATATAAACGAGGCAAAACACAACATAGCGAGCGTGAGCGAGAGCGTTTCAAAAAGCAAGACAAAAGCAAACAAAAATACACCCATTTCCCGCTATTGACCGCACAAAATCATAGACCATTTACGAAATGAACGACCTTAATTAGGTGCGGCAATTCCCCAATAGCTCCCAATGGTGCATAGGCCTATGATACTACACGTATTCTTGGAAGCTTCTTAGTCGTGCATTTGACGGACTTAGGTGTTTTAATTTTTGTTAAATATCTCCTCTCCTGAAGACATATTATTATAGAAAATCTATCTACTTCTTCATTCGCATACATACTATATACCCTGCAACTTTCAATCTACACAGTGGCTAGATAAACCCTTAAACGTGCGAACAAATATTGCAAAACAAAATTAAAGTATGGCTGTACGCCTATACAATTATATGTCAATTTGATAAAGATAAATCATGCTTGGCTTTTGTCAGGACAACAAGCAAGATATATCATATGCTATTAAATTATCTAATATTATTTACACAGTGTTGCTCATGAAGCTAAATGAGCAGCGTTAAGTGGATGCATGTTGTTTTCTATTTGATGAAGCAATATAGTATGTATAGTATGTTTTTACAACAAACCAAGGACTTAACATGTATATGAACTTTACTTGTTCAGAGTATCTTTTTTAATTTAATTTGCCGTAACAACCTTGTAGGCCTATATAGCTTACAAAATACGCATGTAATTTTATTAACGAAATCTCAATGAAGACCATCAGCAATGAGTCATTACATTTTGATCATTTTGACTGTGGTTCAGAGCTCAAGTATAATAGACATGTATTATATAAGCCTATTGTATTAGATGTTACACAACTGTTGAAGGCCATAGCACCCAAAACACCCAAATAAGTTATCAGCTAAATATTTCTAGTTGATAGCTAGTTAGCAAAGTGTTTAGCAAGGTTTTATGAATAAGAAATTAGTTGATTGCTACGTAGCTATCAACTAGTGGATTTAGCATCTTGCTAAGCACTAGTTGGTTGCTAATTTAGCAAGGCTTTATGAATATCGGCCCAGGATGATATCTACTGACATGGAAAATAAGATCAACGCTTTTGGTACATCATGTCACAGGATAATGCTGAACATGTTAGTAATGAAACGGTGCCATCTATTATACCATCATAAACACTGTGCCTCTTATCAACTCTGTCCAATCACGGCAACTATGATTCCTGGGACGTGTCCTGAGGATGCAGGAAGATGAACCATATGCAGAAGATATGCTTTCTACACAGTGGCTTAGCCAGGGGTTGCGGCATGTCCGTGTGTGAAAATTTTGGCAATTAGGGCCTACCACTAATTAATTTTGTCATAATTAAGTTGAATATCGGTCTTAAATTGATCTTTCAAATGATTTTGTGCCTAATTGCGCATGAAAATTTTGACATTCATCACTTGGAGAGGCGCAGAATCGATGTTGAATTTGCTAATTCGGTGCCCCAGAAGGGTGTCGCCCAGGGCACTTGCCCCCACCCCCCGCCCCCATTGCTACGCCAATGTCTCTACACCCAAGACCTTGAAGGCAAAGAACATCCTACTTTTCTTATGTGCAAAAACTGTTGGGGGACTACTCAACAACTTTTTACTGTCGGAAGCCATTACCACCTTGGTTTCAAATCGTAGTACATGGAGAAACTATGTAGTCGCCTGCGTCGCAGCCGAATGAAATGAATGAATGAATGGACTTTAAACTATAAAGACCCGGGATTTAAAAAGTGTTGGAGGTGGAGGCACCACTCCTAGGAAATGACTATAAATTGAGGAAATAATGACATGTAGGAGAAAAGGAAAAAAAAATAGATGAAAAATTAAGAAAACCAGGAAAGAGAAGCTAGAGAAAAATGATTTAACAAAAATAAAGTCAGTATCAGGGCCATGCACACACATGTATAACTGATGGTCTGTTGGAGTATCATGAAACTTGGTGAATTTGATGTTTAAGGTCAGGTCAAGGTCATATGATGTGCAACTGAGTATAGATTGTCATGTTGTCATGAGTGAAACTTAGTGGATGTGATAGTCATTGAGCATCAAATATGTTCAAAGTCATATCCAGGTCATTAGAGGTCAACTAAGTATAGATTGTTGGATTGTCATTAAACTTGGTAGATGTGATCACCATTGAGTGCAAAAATATATAAGGTCAGGTCAAGGTCATCTAAGATCAACTGAGTATTAATTGTCAGATTTTCATGAAACATGTTGGATGTGATCCCCATTGAGCATTAAAAAGTAAAGGTCATGTCAAGGTCATATATGGTGAACTCAGTATTATATTGTCAGTATTTCATGGTATTTCCTAGTATGTCTTTTGGTCGTATTACTAATAAATACTGGTATTTCCCACCCATTAATTATTCTACAAACAAAACAAATTACCAGCATTCCAGGTATCAACGCAATCAAAACATGGTCATCATCCATGGTATTGTGGGTTTTTTTAAAGATAGTTGTTATTTGTTCATTTTTGCTCAGCATGTTGGTACTCTTCAATTCTGTTTTTTTTGTGCTGAACCTCAATGGTTAAGACTTGGAGTGTACTTCCATTGGTTCACAATTTGTTTGAACAGTCACATTAATGCAAAATCTAAAATTACGCCCTCTCATCCGGCCAAACAAAATCAATCTTGCTGTTTGATCTGTTCACAGGCTTGAGTAGTCAGCTATTAGCAACTGTTTAGTTTCGCCACAAGATCAGGGTTGTGACAAAAGTGATGAAAGTTAAGCCTGAATTGCTGGTCAACCACTGAAAGGTCAACTAATTTTTCTAGAACTGGCTTCTATAGTTATGGAAACTGAAAGTTGAAAAGTTGCCCAATTTTGTTCTTAACCATTGGTTTACAGATGGGATAGAGATGGCCAACAGGCACTCGATAAATCATAAAAGTTACCCAATTGGGCTATGAAAATTGCAAGTTGGCAACCCTGCACAAGATGAGCTCATAGTTGAAGTGATGATTGGAAAATGAAGAGGCAGCAGGTGTTTTAGCCTATAAATAGGAGTGTGTCTATTTACCACCATAAAGGGTTGGTAATACATGGCAAAACATGATATATGTGCTTGAATAACTATATGATGGTCAAGTAGTTAGAGGTGTGTTTCAGGATGTACAAAATTCAAGTAGTAAGAGGTGTGTTTCAGAATTTACAAATATCACCATAGTGTAGAACATGTACCAGACTGTGGAACTCAAAGCAGTCATTTTTCTGTTGTCCTTTTTTCGCGGCAGTGAAATGATGCCACTTGCCCCACATCTCATATGCACAGTTTTATCCCTTACATATCATGTGTCATAGAATATGTATTGTAGCCCACCAACCCTGTGGTTAAGAGGCTAGGAAATAATTCCTAATATCTCATACCCTAGTTTGTATGCCTTTATCTAAACCTGCCCCACATGACAAGGACTAAATTAGCCCTTAAATTTGGCAGTGAGTCTCTTCAGTGTAGGAAATTTTTAGCCTTTTTTTTTATAAACATGTTTGCAATTGGCTTATAGCCATCACATGCAGGTCATGGTCAGTATAATGAATGTTTACTCTGTGATTAGGCCTATCTGTATAGAAAACTATGCAGCAAGCTACAATGGGCGATTTACTTCCGAAAAACTACATGGCACAAAACTAAGTCCATTATCTATAGTTAATTGAATGTTTATTGACTTTTCATGACAAGTGAAGCAGAGTACAAGGACACAAGGCCTGCAGATTATATCAATAGATGTCAAAGGTCACAGCTACCAAAATATACCACTTCTGCTAAACACTTTTGGCAAATATTTTGAACAGCATTTAAATGAAGTACATTCAGAAATTTTTATATTAAATACTAAATATTAAATATTTCTACATAATTGACAACAGATTTGAAAAGATGGAATATATTGCAGTTATTCTTGCCTTCAGGTGTAATTTATGAGAAAAAGTTCAACATACTAGTAGTAGTAGAAAATCATACTTAAATTCCATATTAAGTAAGTCTAAATTTTTCTGTCCTAAATCGTGACATATATGTAAAGAGTAAAGACTCACCTAATGGAGCACATGGGCTCCTTTGCCTTTAGGGTAAATTTCACACACAAATTAGAGTCTTCCCTCCTGAATATTGGCAACAAGAATTAAGGGTTTGTGCCCTTATTTGCTGGTGGGAATTTTTACAGGATGACCTTGTGTTTTCGTATCTGAACAAATGACTTACAAATACAGAAAAGATAGATAAAAAATACCCATAGAATGAAGCTGCATAATAAGATTTAGCTCTGAGGAGGGAAACATAGAACCAATTGGTGTATCATTCTGTCTTGAAGTAAACAAAAGGCAAGAAAATGCATCAACTTTGATATCTAGTTCCTGAAAATGTGACATTCTTTTGATATAGCAACATATGGAATTGTTGAACAGTAATAGTGCACTTATTTTGGTCATGTTGATAAATTGTGTCACCTCGGAACGTTTAATCTAATTATCTCATATATAGCATTTTATACGGCAGGTGATGTTTATGATAGGCTGATGGCAGCATCAGATTGGTTTATGTGACATGCAAACAGCTTTGCTGAGAAGTTTTTTCTTTGACAGAGAGCAGTGTCTAGCAATGAAGTAACACCCAATTCTCATCTCATCTGTTGGATGTGATAAAAAGCTTGGAATACTGCAATCCTGGGCCTACAACTTTCCATGGCATTTGTCAGTTAGACCTACATTTTTTGTGGAATTTATTTTAACCACTTAAATTCCACAAACAAGTGCAGTTCTGTGAAAAAAAAAAGAATTTGTATTTCAAAATAATTCTGTTTTGTCCACTACTCCAGTCATAGAGGTCTGATAGACAAATTTGAAATATTCTAGATTTTGTGTGTTTTGTGGATGTACCAGATTGTAACCTTGATTATTGCAAGTAAGAGGTTTTTTTTTCACATTTAAAGTAGCCCAAATTGTCATCTAAGTACCAACACTGGCAACTGAAGCAGTAAATGGCATTAGCTTAGTTTTTGCCAGGACATAACAGTTTTAATGTAATCATCCCACGCTGGCCTGGCCTGTCTAGCTGCTGTAGCTTTTATCTCTTACATGACATACATGTGGTAAGATAGCCTGCAGCACTGTGGCCCAAATTTGACAAACAGCAAAGAGCAACAAAGTGTCAAAAGCGGAAGGGCAACATTACGAATGAAGACTCAAGTGGAAAGTACAACAGTGTTTATAAATTTCATCCTGTAGATTAAAGAGGCTGCAGGCATCAAAGTAAAGATATGAAACAGAAGATAAACATTATAAAGGCCCTGCTGCCAGTTATAGGGTTCCACATTTTCATTTACTTCATGGGATTTCAAATTTGGGGATCCTCAAATAGTGGTGTATTTCTACCTGAAATGTTGGTGTATACATACATATAATAAGTATTGGTAAACTTCCATTTCACTTGTTCCAGATTGTAAAACATGACATATTATAAGTTCTGCTTCTAATTTAGGAGAAATGACCACTGGGAAAGTTAATGGTTTGACCCACAAGCTGTTCCAAAAAGAAAGCATGTTGTGTGAGTCAAACGTGACATGAGTAGCCACAACCACAACCAAACCTATTAAAAGTGCAAATCAAGTGAGATTATTTTCATCAGATACACCACTAGGTAAGGCACCAGAACCAAATGTGTTGGATCTTTGGATCAACCGCTGATGCTGCTTCAATGCTTGATATAACATGATAGAATTGCTATCTACTGCTGATAGCAATATAACATGATAGAATTGCTATCTACTGCTGATAGCAATATAACATGATAGAATTGCTATCTACTGCTGATAGCAATATAACATGATAGAATTGCTATCTACTGCTGATAGCAATATAACATGATAGAATTGCTATCTACTGCTTATAGCAATATAACATGATAGAATTGCTATCTGCTGCTGATAGCAATATAACATGATAGAATTGCTATCTACTGCTGATAGCAATATAACATGATAGAATTGCTATCTACTGCTGATAGCAATATAACATGATAGAATTGCTATCTACTGCTTATAGCAATATAACAGGATAGAATTGCTATCTACTGCTGATAGCAATATAACATGATAGAATTGCTATCTACTGCTGATAGCAATATAACATGATGAATTGCTATATACTGCTGATAGCAATATAACATGATAGAATTGCTATCTACTGCTGATAGCAATATAACATGATAGAATTGCTATCTGCTGCTGATAGCAATATAACATGATAGAATTGCTATCTTCAGCTGATAGCAATATAACATGATATAATTGCTATCTACTGCTTATAGCAATATAACATGATAGAATTGCTATCTTCAGCTGATAGCAATATAACATGATATAATTGCTATCTACTGGTTATAGCAATATAACATGATAGAATTGCTATCTACTACTGTTAGCACACCATAATGAGAGTTATTAAGTATTTGTTATATATTCTAGAATAAAGTCATAATAGAATATTATTTCAGTGTTACAAATTTCAGTACAACAAAGCCGAATGTGGTCAGGAATGTGGTCAGGAGTGTTGGGAAGTAAAAAATCTACTGCTGATAGCAATATAACATGATAGAATTGCTATCTACTGCTGATAGCAATATAACATGATAGAATTGCAATCTACTGCTGATAGCAATATAACACGATAGAATTGCTATCTTCAGCTGATAGCAATATAACACGATAGAATTGCTATCTTCAGCTGATAGCAATATAACACGATAGAATTGCTATCTTCAGCTGATAGCAATATAACATGATATAATTGCTATCTTCAGCTGATAGCAATATAACATGATATAATTGCTATCTACTGGTTATAGCAATATAACATGATAGAATTGCTATCTACTGCTGATAGCAATATAACATGATAGAATTTCTATCTACTGCTGATAGCAATATAACATGATATAATTGCTATCTACTGCTTATAGCAATATAACATGATAGAATTGCTATCTTCAGCTGATAGCAATATAACATGATAGAATTGCTATCTACTACTGTTAGCACACCATAATGAGAGTTATTAAGTATTTGTTATATATTCTAGAATAAAGTCATAATAGAATATTATTTCAGTGTTACAAATTTCAGTACAACAAAGCCGAATGTGGTCAGGAATGTGGTCAGGAATGTGGTCAGGAGTGTTGGGCTGTCATAAATCTACTGCTGATAGCAATATAACATGATAGAATTGCTATCTACTGCTGATAGCAATATAACATGATAGAATTGCAATCTACTGCTGATAGCAATATAACACGATAGAATTGCTATCTTCAGCTGATAGCAATATAACACGATAGAATTGCTATCTTCAGCTGATAGCAATATAACATGATATAATTGCTATCTTCAGCTGATAGCAATATAACATGATAGAATTGCTATCTTCAGCTGATAGCAATATAACATGATAGAATTGCTATCTGCTGCAGAATGCAATATAACATGATAGAATTGCTATCTACTGCTGATAGCAATATAACATAATGGAATTGTTATCTACTGCTGATAGCAATATAACATGGTAGAATTTCTATCTACTGCTGATAGCAATATAACATGATATAATTGCTATCTACTGCTGATAGCAATTAATGCTGATAAATATAATATAGAATTGGTATCTTCAGCTGATAGCAATATAACATAGAATTGCTATCTACTGCTGATAGCAATATAACATGATAGAATTGCTATCTACTGCTTATAGGAATATAACATGAACATGATAGAATTGCTATCTGCTGCTGATAGCAATATAACATGATAGAATTGCTATCTACTGCTGATAGCAATATAACATGATAGAATTGCTATCTACTGCTGATAGCAATATAACATGATAGAATTGCTATCTACTGCTTATAGCAATATAACAGGATAGAATTGCTATCTACTGCTGATAGCAATATAACATGATAGAATTGCTATCTACTGCTGATAGCAATATAACATGATGAATTGCTATATACTGCTGATAGCAATATAACATGATAGAATTGCTATCTACTGCTGATAGCAATATAACATGATAGAATTGCTATCTGCTGCTGATAGCAATATAACATGATAGAATTGCTATCTTCAGCTGATAGCAATATAACATGATATAATTGCTATCTACTGCTTATAGCAATATAACATGATAGAATTGCTATCTTCAGCTGATAGCAATATAACATGATATAATTGCTATCTACTGGTTATAGCAATATAACATGATAGAATTGCCATCTTCAGCTGATAGCAATATAACATGATAGAATTGCTATCTACTACTGTTAGCACACCATAATGAGAGTTATTAAGTATTTGTTATATATTCTAGAATAAAGTCATAATAGAATATTATTTCAGTGTTACAAATTTCAGTACAACAAAGCCGAATGTGGTCAGGAATGTGGTCAGGAGTGTTGGGCTGTCAAAAATCTACTGCTGATAGCAATATAACATGATAGAATTGCTATCTACTGCTGATAGCAATATAACATGATAGAATTGCAATCTACTGCTGATAGCAATATAACACGATAGAATTGCTATCTTCAGCTGATAGCAATATAACACGATAGAATTGCTATCTTCAGCTGATAGCAATATAACATGATATAATTGCTATCTTCAGCTGATAGCAATATAACATGATATAATTGCTATCTACTGGTTATAGCAATATAACATGATAGAATTGCTATCTACTGCTGATAGCAATATAACATGATAGAATTGCTATCTTCAGCTGATAGCAATATAACATGATATAATTGCTATCTACTGCTTATAGCAATATAACATGATAGAATTGCTATCTTCAGCTGATAGCAATATAACATGATAGAATTGCTATCTACTACTGTTAGCACACCATAATGAGAGTTATTAAGTATTTGTTATATATTCTACAATCAACGAAAAAAGTCTTGGAACGCTTGCGTGTAAATAACGGAAAACTGTCACCCCTCTCCCCGTGCAATGTTGAGAAATGACAATGTCTTCAGCGGTTCCCCAATGTGTTCCATCATTGCATGATGGGGAGAAAGGAAAACTAAAACCTTGTTGTAGATGTCATGTTTCTTCCCAAACACAATATAGGTCATTTCCATGAACATAAGAAATTCTGCACGGAATTACGACAGAGTGTGCCAAGCGTTCCAAGGACTTTTTTCGTTGGTTGTCTCTACCGAATGCAAAATATTTCATCTAAATTTCGTTTTTGTCTCATAACTCAAAAACGGAATGTCGTATGAGCTTCAAATTTCACACGATTTGAGAGTGGATTATATACTTTGCAATCATAATAAAATTGTTGATAAAGAATTTGGTTTATTTAGGGAGTGGTCATTGGAAACACCCCATATGCTAAATTACACACGTTTCACAATTATGGCTCTAAACTGCTCTAAAATGTCGTTTTTGTCCATAACTCAAAAACAAAATGTTGTATGAGCTTCATATTGCACACGACTTGAGAGGGGATTATATGCTTTGCAATCATAATAAAATTGTTGATAAAGAATTTGGTTTAGTTAAGGAGTGGTCACTGAAAACACCCCATATGCTAAATTACACACGTTTCATAATTATGGCTCTAAACTGCTCTAAAATGTCGTTTTTGTCCATAACTCAAAAACAGAATGTTGTATGAGCTTCATATTGCACACGATTAGAGAGTAGATAATATCCTTTTGAATCATAGTAAAATTGTTGATAAAATGTTGAGTTATTTAGGGAGTGGTCACTGACAACACCTCCTATGCTAAATGACACAAGTTTTGTAATTATGGTCCTCTTCTGTATGATACCGAGTCAGTTTTCGTTTTTGTCTCATAACTCAAAAACACTACAAATGCATTTTTCGTACAATATCACAATGTTTTGCAGCATGTTTTCCAAAATGTTTTTTTGAATTTTATTAAAACGTGTTGTACCCTTTATGATATAACCTAACGTATAAAATTTATGTTTTCTCTAAAACTTGTGTTTGCTGAGTATAGGCACATCCGAGCGAATCAGAAAGATTATGATGTAACAATTTGAAACAACTCATTTCTGAATATTATTTATAACAAAATACGCTTTTGCGATGAGTAAAAAATAAAATAAAAAAGAAACAACAATTTGATACACTTAAAGAAAAAATATAGACCACCATTGGGACTCGAACCATGCACATCAGTCAATAGCCAAAAGGTTAACAGTCGGAGGACTAATCCACTACGCCACGCTGTATCTTTTTAATGAAAATGTAAATTTTTAAGAATTGTTTATTGTTTGTTTTAATGCAAAAGAAAGGACATCTTATCTTATATGAATTTTGTTATTTTACCATTTTGAATTGAAATAAATATATATGCGTATTTCTTTCAATTCAAAATGGTAAAGTGTTAACAAATTTCATATATGAAATCAATGTGTCATTCCTTTTGCATTAAAACATTCTCAATTGGTATAGCAAATGTAAACGAACGTGACGCTTCATGAGATGCGGCCTCAAAAACATAAAATGTCGATTTTGGACCATTTTGTCATTATGGTAAAGTGATACACTTTGCCATTTCTACTATACAAGTTTACACTTTCCCCGATAACTGGCTACTATAAAAGAACAAAACTTGTTACTTGATTGTGAAATGGCAGCGTGGTGTAGCGGATTAGTCCTCAGACTGATAACCTTTTGACTATTGACCGATGTGGTTCGAGTCCCATTGGTGGTCTTTTTTTTAAAAGTATATTCAAATGTTGTTTTCTTTTTTTCTTTTCTTGTTTTTTTTTTTTCTCATCGCAAAAGCGTATTTTAATATAAATAATATTCAGAAATGAGTTGTTTATGCGTATTTATTTCAATTTAAATTGGTAAACTTAACTGTTAACAAATTTCATATATGAAACGAATGTTTCATTCCTTTTGCAATAAAACATTTTCAATTGGTATAGCAAATGTAAACCGAACGTGACGCTTCGTGAGATGCGGCCTAAGAACATAAAATGTCGATTTTGGACCATTTTGTCATTATGGTAAACTGATACATTTTGCCGTTTCTACTATAGGGTGCTTGCATGGAAGATCATAAAGTTCAAACCATCCTAAAGACACGCTCCAGAGGTCATGCAAATGCACGGAGTACAATACCAATCACCTGTTTAACTGGTTTTGATCAAAGTAATTCTTTGTACTCCGTGCATTAGCATATCTTATGGAGCGTGTCTGGAGGATGATCTGAACTCATGACCTTTCGTGCAAGTACTCTATACAAGTTTACACTTTCCCGATACCTGACTACTATAAAAAGAACAAAACTTGTTACTTCGATTGCGAAATGGCAGCGTGGTGTAGTGGATTAGTCCTCAGACTGATAACCTTTTGACTATTGACCGATGTGAATGGTTCGAGTCCCATTGATGGTCTTTTTTATATTGTATTCAATTGTGTTTTTTTTTTTTCTTTTCTTGTTTTTCTCATCGCAAAAGCGTGTTTTAATATAAATAATATTCAGAAATGAGTTGTTTCAAATTGTTACATCATAATCTTTCTGATTCGCTAGGATATGCCTATACTCAGCATACACAAGTTTTCCAGAAGACATTTATATGCCTATACTCAGCAAACACAAGTTTTAGAGAAAACATTTACATGTTGGGTTATATCATAAAGGGTACGAAATGTTTTAAGTTTTAATAACATTGAAAATATTTTGGAAACATGCTGCAAAACATTGTGATATTGTAAAAAATGTATTTGTAGTGTTTTTGAGTTACGAGACAAAAACGAAATTTGACTACAGTAGAGGGCATTATTACGAAACTTGTGTAATTTAGCATATGAGGTGTTTTCAGTGACCACTCCCTAAATAACCCAAATTCAATTTTTATCAACAATTTTATTATGATTCAAAAGGATATTATCTACTCTCAAATCTGGTGCAATATGAAAGTCATATTCTGTTTTTGAGTTATGGACAAAAACGACATTTTAGAAGCATTTTAGAGCCATAATTGAGAAACGTGAGTAATTTAGCATAGGGGTGTTTCAATGACCACTCCCTAAATAAACCAAATTCTTTATTAACAATTTTATTATGATTACAAAGCATATAATCCACACTCAATTCGTGTGCAATTTGAAGCTCATATGACATTCCGTTTTTGAGTTATGAGACAAAAACGAAATTTAGATGAAATATGTTGCATTCGGTAGAGACAATCAACGAAAAAGTCTTGGAACGCTTGCGTGTAAATAACGGAAAACTGTCACCCCTCTCCCCGTGCAATGTTGAGAAATGACAATGTCTTCAGCGGTTCCCCAATGTGTTCCAACATTGCTTGATGGGGAGAGGGAAGGTAAATCATTGTTGTAGATGTCATGTTTCTTCCCAAACACAATATAGGTCATTTCCATGAACATAAGAAATTCTGCACGGAATTACGACAGAGTGTGCCAAGCGTTCCAAGGACTTTTTTCGTTGGTTGTCTCTACCGAATGCAAAATATTTCATCTAAATTTCGTTTTTGTCTCATAACTCAAAAACGGAATGTCGTATGAGCTTCAAATTTCACACGATTTGAGAGTGGATTATATACTTTGCAATCATAATAAAATTGTTGATAAAGAATTTGGTTTATTTAGGAGTGGTCATTGGAAACACCCCATATGCTAAATTACACACGTTTCACAATTATGGCTCTAAACTGCTCTAAAATGTCGTTTTTGTCCATAACTCAAAAACAAAATGTTGTATGAGCTTCATATTGCACACGACTTGAGAGGGGATTATATGCTTTGCAATCATAATAAAATTGTTGATAAAGAATTTGGTTTAGTTAAGGAGTGGTCACTGAAAACACCCCATATGCTAAATTACACACGTTTCATAATTATGGCTCTAAACTGCTCTAAAATGTCGTTTTTTGTCCATAACTCAAAAACAGAATGTTGTATGAGCTTCATATTGCACACGATTAGAGAGTAGATAATATCCTTTTGAATCATAGTAAAATTGTTGATAAAATGTTGAGTTATTTAGGAGTGGTCACTGACAACACCTCCTATGCTAAATGACACAAGTTTTGTAATTATGGTCCTCTTCTGTATGATACCGAGTCAGTTTTCGTTTTTGTCTCATAACTCAAAAACACTACAAATGCATTTTTCGTACAATATCACAATGTTTTGCAGCATGTTTTCCAAAATGTTTTTTTGAATTTTATTAAAACGTGTTGTACCCTTTATGATATAACCTAACGTATAAAATTTATGTTTTCTAAAACTTGTGTTTGCTGAGTATAGGCACATCCGAGCGAATCAGAAAGATTATGATGTAATATTTGAAATAACTCATTTCTGAATATTATTTATAACAAAATACGCTTTTTGCGATGAGAAAAAATAAAATAAAAGAAAAACAATTTGATAATTTGAAACACTTAAAAATAACAATTGGGACTGATACACAGTTAGGTTGATCGGAGGACCACGCCATTGCACGTTTTGTTCTTTTATAGTAGCCAATTTTAATGCAAAAGAAAGGATATCACTTTATCAGTTTTAATGCAAAAGAAAGGACATTATATGAAATTTACATTTTACCATTTTGAATTGAAATAAATATATATGCGTATTTCTTTCAATTCAAAATGGTAAAGTGTTAACAAATTTCATATATGAAATCAATGTGTCATTCCTTTTGCATTAAAACATTCTCAATTGGTATAGCAAATGTAAACGAACGTGACGCTTCATGAGATGCGGCCTCAAAAACATAAAATGTCGATTTTGGACCATTTTGTCATTATGGTAAAGTGATACACTTTGCCATTTCTACTATACAAGTTTACACTTTCCCGATAACTGGCTACTATAAAAGAACAAAACTTGTTACTTGATTGTGAAATGGCAGCGTGGTGTAGCGGATTAGTCCTCAGACTGATAACCTTTTGACTATTGACCGATGTGGTTCGAGTCCCATTGGTGGTCTTTTTTTAAAAGTATATTCAAATGTTGTTTTCTTGTTTTGTTTTCTTGTTTTTTTTTTTCTCATCGCAAAAGCGTATTTTAATATAAATAATATTCAGAAATGAGTTGTTTATGCGTATTTATTTCAATTTAAATTGGTAAACTTAACTGTTAACAAATTTCATATATGAAACGAATGTTTCATTCCTTTTGCAATAAAACATTTTCAATTGGTATAGCAAATGTAAACCGAACGTGACGCTTCGTGAGATGCGGCCTAAGAACATAAAATGTCGATTTTGGACCATTTTGTCATTATGGTAAACTGATACATTTTGCCGTTTCTACTATAGGGTGCTTGCATGGAAGATCATAAAGTTCAAACCATCCTAAAGACACGCTCCAGAGGTCATGCAAATGCACGGAGTACAATACCAATCACCTGTTTAACTGGTTTTGATCAAAGTAATTCTTTGTACTCCGTGCATTAGCATATCTTATGGAGCGTGTCTGGAGGATGATCTGAACTCATGACCTTTCGTGCAAGTACTCTATACAAGTTTACACTTTCCCCGATACCTGACTACTATAAAAAGAACAAAACTTGTTACTTTGATTGCGAAATGGCAGCGTGGTGTAGTGGATTAGTCCTCAGACTGATAACCTTTTGACTATTGACCGATGTGAATGGTTCGAGTCCCAGTGGTGGTCTTTTTTGTAAAGTATATTAAATTGTGTTTTTTTTTTCTTTTCTTGTTTTTTCTCATCGCAAAAGCGTGTTTTAATATAAATAATATTCAGAAATGAGTTGTTTCAAATTGTTACATCATAATCTTTCTGATTCGCTAGGATATGCCTATACTCAGCATACACAAGTTTTCCAGAAGACATTTATATGCCTATACTCAGCAAACACAAGTTTTAGAGAAAACATTTACATGTTGGGTTATATCATAAAGGGTACGAAATGTTTTAAGTTTTAATAACATTGAAAATATTTTGGAAACATGCTGCAAAACATTGTGATATTGTAAAAAATGTATTTGTAGTGTTTTTGAGTTACGAGACAAAAACGAAATTTGACTAGTAGAGGGCATAATTATGAAACTTGTGTAATTTAGCATAGGAGGTGTTTTCAGTGACCACTCCCTAAATAATTCCAAGTATTTTTATCAACAATTTTATTATGATTCAAAAGGATATTATCTAGATAACATTCTGTTTTTATATGGACAAAACTAAATTTTTGAGTGAGAAACATTTAATAGGGGGTGTTTCCAATGACCACTCCTAAATAAACCAAATTTTTAGCAACAATTTTTTATTTATAATCCACTCTCAAATCAAAAATTTGAAGCTCATACGAATTCCGTTTTTGAGTTATGAGACAAAAAACGAAATTTAGATGAAATATGTTGCATTCGGTAGAGACAATCAACGAAAAAAGTCTTGGAACGCTTGCGTGTAAATAACGGAAAACTGTCACCCCTCTCCCCGTGCAATGTTGAGAAATGACAATGTCTTCAGCGGTTCCCCAATGTGTTCCAACATTGCTTGATGGGGAGAGGGAAGGTAAATCATTGTTGTAGATGTCATGTTTCTTCCCAAACACAATATAGGTCATTTCCATGAACATAAGAAATTCTGCACGGAATTACGACAGAGTGTGCCAAGCGTTCCAAGGACTTTTTTCGTTGGTTGTCTCTACCGAATGCAAAATATTTCATCTAAATTTCGTTTTTGTCTCATAACTCAAAAACGGAATGTCGTATGAGCTTCAAATTTCACACGATTTGAGAGTGGATTATATACTTTGCAATCATAATAAAATTGTTGATAAAGAATTTGGTTTATTTAGGAGTGGTCATTGGAAACACCCCATATGCTAAATTACACACGTTTCACAATTATGGCTCTAAACTGCTCTAAAATGTCGTTTTTGTCCATAACTCAAAAAACAAAATGTTGTATGAGCTTCATATTGCACACGACTTGAGAGGGGATTATATGCTTTGCAATCATAATAAAATTGTTGATAAAGAATTTGGTTTAGTTAAGGAGTGGTCACTGAAAACACCCCATATGCTAAATTACACACGTTTCATAATTATGGCTCTAAACTGCTCTAAAATGTCGTTTTTGTCCATAACTCAAAAACAGAATGTTGTATGAGCTTCATATTGCACACGATTAGAGAGTAGATAATATGCTTTGCAATCATAGTAAAATTGTTGATAAAATGTTGAGTTATTTAGGAGTGGTCACTGACAACACCTCCTATGCTAAATGACACAAGTTTTGTAATTATGGTCCTCTTCTGTATGATACCGAGTCAGTTTTCGTTTTTGTCTCATAACTCAAAAACACTACAAATGCATTTTTCGTACAATATCACAATGTTTTGCAGCATGTTTTCCAAAATGTTTTTGTGAATTTTATTAAAACGTGTTGTACCCTTTATGATATAACCTAACGTATAAAATTTATGTTTCTCTAAAACTTGTGTTTGCTGAGTATAGGCACATCCGAGCGAATCAGAAAGATTATGATGTAACAATTTGAAACAACTCATTTATGAATATTATTTATAACAAAATACGCTTTTGCGATGAGAAAAAATAAAATAAAAAGAAACAACAATTTGATACACTTAAAGAAAAAATATAGACCACCATTGGGACTCGAACCATGCACATCAGTCAATAGCAAAGGTTAACAGTCGGAGGACTAATTACGCCACGCTACCATTACAGACGAAGTAACGTTTTGTTCTTTTAGTAGTCAAGGATCGGGAAAGTGTAAGCTTTTAGTAGAAATGGCAAGTGTAGTCACTTTAATCACTTATTTTATTTGTTTTTAACAATTTTAATGCAAAAGAAACATCTTATCTTATATGAATTTGTTAATCACTTTACCATTTTGAATTGAAATAAATATATATGCGTATTTCTTTCAATTCAAAATGGTAAAGTGTTAACAAATTTCATATATGAAATCAATGTGTCATTCCTTTTGCATTAAAACATTCTCAATTGGTATAGCAAATGTAAACGAACGTGACGCTTCATGAGATGCGGCCTCAAAAACATAAAATGTCGATTTTGGACCATTTTGTCATTATGGTAAAGTGATACACTTTGCCATTTCTACTATACAAGTTTACACTTTCCCGATAACTGGCTACTATAAAAGAACAAAACTTGTTACTTGATTGTGAAATGGCAGCGTGGTGTAGCGGATTAGTCCTCAGACTGATAACCTTTTGACTATTGACCGATGTGGTTCGAGTCCCATTGGTGGTCTTTTTTTTAAAAGTATATTCAAATGTTGTTTTCTTGTTTTCTTTTCTTGTTTTTTTTTTTCTCATCGCAAAAGCGTATTTTAATATAAATAATATTCAGAAATGAGTTGTTTATGCGTATTTATTTCAATTTAAATTGGTAAACTTAACTGTTAACAAATTTCATATATGAAACGAATGTTTCATTCCTTTTGCAATAAAACATTTTCAATTGGTATAGCAAATGTAAACCGAACGTGACGCTTCGTGAGATGCGGCCTAAGAACATAAAATGTCGATTTTGGACCATTTTGTCATTATGGTAAACTGATACATTTTGCCGTTTCTACTATAGGGTGCTTGCATGGAAGATCATAAAGTTCAAACTATCCTAAAGACACGCTCCAGAGGTCATGCAAATGCACGGAGTACAATACCAATCACCTGTTTAACTGGTTTTGATCAAAGTAATTCTTTGTACTCCGTGCATTAGCATATCTTATGGAGCGTGTCTGGAGGATGATCTGAACTCATGACCTTTCGTGCAAGTACTCTATACAAGTTTACACTTTCTCCGATACCTGACTACTATAAAAAGAACAAAACTTGTTACTTCGATTGCGAAATGGCAGCGTGGTGTAGTGGATTAGTCCTCAGACTGATAACCTTTTGACTATTGACCGATGTGAATGGTTCGAGTCCCAGTGGTGGTCTTTTTTGTAAAGTATATTAAATTGTGTTTTTTTTTTCTTTTCTTGTTTTTTCTCATCGCAAAAGCGTGTTTTAATATAAATAATATTCAGAAATGAGTTGTTTCAAATTGTTACATCATAATCTTTCTGATTCGCTAGGATATGCCTATACTCAGCATACACAAGTTTTCCAGAAGACATTTATATGCCTATACTCAGCAAACACAAGTTTTAGAGAAAACATTTACATGTTGGGTTATATCATAAAGGGTACGAAATGTTTTAAGTTTTAATAACATTGAAAATATTTTGGAAACATGCTGCAAAACATTGTGATATTGTAAAAAAAAATAGAAGTGTTTTTGAGTTACGAGACAAAAACGAAATTTGACTATAGTAGAGGGCATAATTATGAAACTTTGTAATTTATAGGAGGTGTTTTCAGTGACCACTCCCTAAATATACTATGATTCAAAAGGATATTAACAATGGTTTATTATGATTCAAAAGGATTTTATCTACTAATCTGGTGACCACTCCTAAATAAACCAAATTCTTTAGCAACAATTTTATTATGATTACAAAGCATATAATCCACTCTCAAATCGTGTGCAATTTGAAGTTTCATACGACATTCCGTTTTTGAGTTATGAGACAAAAACGAAATTTAGATGAAATATGTTGCATTCGGTAGAGACAATCAACGAAAAAGTCTTGGAACGCTTGCGTGTAAATAACGGAAAACTGTCACCCCTCTCCCCGTGCAATGTTGAGAAATGACAATGTCTTCAGCGGTTCCCCAATGTGTTCCAACATTGCTTGATGGGTAGAGGGGAAGGGTAAACCATTGTTGTAGATGTCATGTTTCTTCCCAAACACAATATAGGTCATTTCCATGAACATAAGAAATTCTGCACGGAATTACGACAGAGTGTGCCAAGCGTTCCAAGGACTTTTTTCGTTGGTTGTCTCTACCGAATGCAAAATATTTCATCTAAATTTCGTTTTTGTCTCATAACTCAAAAACGGAATGTCGTATGAGCTTCAAATTTCACACGATTTGAGAGTGGATTATATACTTTGCAATCATAATAAAATTGTTGATAAAGAATTTGGTTTATTTAGGAGTGGTCATTGGAAACACCCCATATGCTAAATTACACACGTTTCACAATTATGGCTCTAAACTGCTCTAAAATGTCGTTTTTGTCCATAACTCAAAAACAAAATGTTGTATGAGCTTCATATTGCACACGACTTGAGAGGGGATTATATGCTTTGCAATCATAATAAAATTGTTGATAAAGAATTTGGTTTAGTTAAGGAGTGGTCACTGAAAACACCCCATATGCTAAATTACACACGTTTCATAATTATGGCTCTAAACTGCTCTAAAATGTCGTTTTTGTCCATAACTCAAAAACAGAATGTTGTATGAGCTTCATATTGCACACGATTAGAGAGTAGATAATATCCTTTTGAATCATAGTAAAATTGTTGATAAAATGTTGAGTTATTTAGGAGTGGTCACTGACAACACCTCCTATGCTAAATGACACAAGTTTTGTAATTATGGTCCTCTTCTGTATGATACCGAGTCAGTTTTCGTTTTTGTCTCATAACTCAAAAACACTACAAATGCATTTTTCGTACAATATCACAATGTTTTGCAGCATGTTTTCCAAAATGTTTTTTTGAATTTTATTAAAACGTGTTGTACCCTTTATGATATAACCTAACGTATAAAATTTATGTTTTCTCTAAAACTTGTGTTTGCTGAGTATAGGCACATCCGAGCGAATCAGAAAGATTATGATGTAACAATTTGAAACAACTCATTTCTGAATATTATTTATAACAAAATACGCTTTTGCGATGAGAAAAAATAAAATAAAAGAAACAACAATTTGATACACTTAAAGAAAAATATAGACCACCATTGGGACTCGAACCATGCATCAGTCAATAGCCAAAGGTTAACAGTCGGAGGACTAATCCACGCCACGCTACCATTGCACAGACAGTAACGTTTTTGTTCTTTATTGGAAATATTAAATTGAGAATCGCTTATTTTAATGCAAAAGAAAGGACATCTTATCTTTATATGAATTTTTGTTGGCATTTTTACCATTTTGAATTGAAATAAATATATATGCGTATTTCTTTCAATTCAAAATGGTAAAGTGTTAACAAATTTCATATATGAAATCAATGTGTCATTCCTTTTGCATTAAAACATTCTCAATTGGTATAGCAAATGTAAACGAACGTGACGCTTCATGAGATGCGGCCTCAAAAACATAAAATGTCGATTTTGGACCATTTTGTCATTATGGTAAAGTGATACACTTTGCCATTTCTACTATACAAGTTTACACTTTCCCGATAACTGGCTACTATAAAAGAACAAAACTTGTTACTTGATTGTGAAATGGCAGCGTGGTGTAGCGGATTAGTCCTCAGACTGATAACCTTTTGACTATTGACCGATGTGGTTCGAGTCCCATTGGTGGTCTTTTTTAAAAGTATATTCAAATGTTGTTTTCTTGTTTTCTTTTCTTGTTTTTTTTTCTCATCGCAAAAGCGTATTTTAATATAAATAATATTCAGAAATGAGTTGTTTATGCGTATTTATTTCAATTTAAATTGGTAAACTTAACTGTTAACAAATTTCATATATGAAACGAATGTTTCATTCCTTTTGCAATAAAACATTTTCAATTGGTATAGCAAATGTAAACCGAACGTGACGCTTCGTGAGATGCGGCCTAAGAACATAAAATGTCGATTTTGGACCATTTTGTCATTATGGTAAACTGATACATTTTGCCGTTTCTACTATAGGGTGCTTGCATGGAAGATCATAAAGTTCAAACCATCCTAAAGACACGCTCCAGAGGTCATGCAAATGCACGGAGTACAATACCAATCACCTGTTTAACTGGTTTTGATCAAAGTAATTCTTTGTACTCCGTGCATTAGCATATCTTATGGAGCGTGTCTGGAGGATGATCTGAACTCATGACCTTTCGTGCAAGTACTCTATACAAGTTTACACTTTCCCCGATACCTGACTACTATAAAAAGAACAAAACTTGTTACTTCGATTGCGAAATGGCAGCGTGGTGTAGTGGATTAGTCCTCAGACTGATAACCTTTTGACTATTGACCGATGTGAATGGTTCGAGTCCCAGTGGTGGTCTTTTTTGTAAAGTATATTAAATTGTGTTTTTTTTTTCTTTTTTTTTTTTTTTTCTTTTCTTGTTTTTTCTCATCGCAAAAGCGTGTTTTAATATAAATAATATTCAGAAATGAGTTGTTTCAAATTGTTACATCATAATCTTTCTGATTCGCTAGGATATGCCTATACTCAGCATACACAAGTTTTCCAGAAGACATTTATATGCCTATACTCAGCAAACACAAGTTTTAGAGAAAACATTTACATGTTGGGTTATATCATAAAGGGTACGAAATGTTTTAAGTTTTAATAACATTGAAAATATTTTGGAAACATGCTGCAAAACATTGTGATATTGTAAAAAATGTATTTGTAGTGTTTTTGAGTTACGAGACAAAAACGAAATTTGACTACAGTAGAGGGCATAATTACGAAACTTGTGTAATTTAGCATAGGAGGTGTTTTCAGTGACCACTCCCTAAATAACCCAACATTTTTATCAACAATTTTATTATGATTCAAAAGGATATTATCTACTCTCAAATCTGGTGCAATATGAAAGTCATACAACATTCTGTTTTTGAGTTATGGACAAAAACGACATTTTAGAGCATTTTAGAGCCATAATTGAGAAACGTGAGTAATTTAGCATAGGGGTGTTTCAATGACCACTCCTAAATAAACCAAATTCTTTAGCAACAATTTTATTATGATTACAAAGCATATAATCCACTCTCAAATCGTGTGCAATTTGAAGCTCATACGACATTCCGTTTTTGAGTTATGAGACAAAAACGAAATTTAGATGAAATATGTTGCATTCGGTAGAGACAATCAACGAAAAAGTCTTGGAACGCTTGCGTGTAAATAACGGAAAACTGTCACCCCTCTCCCCGTGCAATGTTGAGAAATGACAATGTCTTCAGCGGTTCCCCAATGTGTTCCAACATTGCTTGATGGGGAGAGGGAAGGGTAAATCATTGTTGTAGATGTCATGTTTCTTCCCAAACACAATATAGGTCATTTCCATGAACATAAGAAATTCTGCACGGAATTACGACAGAGTGTGCCAAGCGTTCCAAGGACTTTTTTCGTTGGTTGTCTCTACCGAATGCAAAATATTTCATCTAAATTTCGTTTTTGTCTCATAACTCAAAAACGGAATGTCGTATGAGCTTCAAATTTCACACGATTTGAGAGTGGATTATATACTTTGCAATCATAATAAAATTGTTGATAAAGAATTTGGTTTATTTAGCGAGTGGTCATTGGAAACACCCCATATGCTAAATTACACACGTTTCACAATTATGGCTCTAAACTGCTCTAAAATGTCGTTTTTGTCCATAACTCAAAAACAAAATGTTGTATGAGCTTCATATTGCACACGACTTGAGAGGGGATTATATGCTTTGCAATCATAATAAAATTGTTGATAAAGAATTTGGTTTAGTTAAGGAGTGGTCACTGAAAACACCCCATATGCTAAATTACACACGTTTCATAATTATGGCTCTAAACTGCTCTAAAATGTCGTTTTTTGTCCATAACTCAAAAACAGAATGTTGTATGAGCTTCATATTGCACACGATTAGAGAGTAGATAATATCCTTTTGAATCATAGTAAAATTGTTGATAAAATGTTGAGTTATTTAGGGAGTGGTCACTGACAACACCTCCTATGCTAAATGACACAAGTTTTGTAATTATGGTCCTCTTCTGTATGATACCGAGTCAGTTTTCGTTTTTGTCTCATAACTCAAAAACACTACAAATGCATTTTTCGTACAATATCACAATGTTTTGCAGCATGTTTTCCAAAATGTTTTTTTGAATTTTATTAAAACGTGTTGTACCCTTTATGATATAACCTAACGTATAAAATTTATGTTTTCTAAAACTTGTGTTTGCTGAGTATAGGCACATCCGAGCGAATCAGAAAGATTATGATGTAACAATTTGAAACAACTCATTTCTGAATATTATTTATAACAAAATACGCTTTTGCGATGAGAAAAAAATAAAATAAAAAAGAAACAACAATTTGATACACTTAAAGAAAAAATATAGACCACCATTGGGACTCGAACCATGCACATCAGTCAATAGCCAAAGCTTAACAGTCGGAGGACTAATCCACTACGCCACGCTACCATTGCACAGAAGTAACACGTTTTGTTCTTTTATAGTAGTCAAGTATCGGGGAAAGTGTAAACTTGTATAGTAGTAATGGCAAAGTGTATCACTTTACCATAATAATGAAAAAATGGTCCAAAATCGAGAATGTTTTTAATGCAAAAGAAAGGACATCTTATCTTATATGAATTTGTTACATTTTTTACCATTTTGAATTGAAATAAATATATATGCGTATTTCTTTCAATTCAAAATGGTAAAGTGTTAACAAATTTCATATATGAAATCAATGTGTCATTCCTTTTGCATTAAAACATTCTCAATTGGTATAGCAAATGTAAACGAACGTGACGCTTCATGAGATGCGGCCTCAAAAACATAAAATGTCGATTTTGGACCATTTTGTCATTATGGTAAAGTGATACACTTTGCCATTTCTACTATACAAGTTTACACTTTCCCGATAACTGGCTACTATAAAAGAACAAAACTTGTTACTTGATTGTGAAATGGCAGCGTGGTGTAGCGGATTAGTCCTCAGACTGATAACCTTTTGACTATTGACCGATGTGGTTCGAGTCCCATTGGTGGTCTTTTTTAAAAGTATATTCAAATGTTGTTTTCTTGTTTTCTTTTCTTGTTTTTTTTTTTCTCATCGCAAAAGCGTATTTTAATATAAATAATATTCAGAAATGAGTTGTTTATGCGTATTTATTTCAATTTAAATTGGTAAACTTAACTGTTAACAAATTTCATATATGAAACGAATGTTTCATTCCTTTTGCAATAAAACATTTTCAATTGGTATAGCAAATGTAAACCGAACGTGACGCTTCGTGAGATGCGGCCTAAGAACATAAAATGTCGATTTTGGACCATTTTGTCATTATGGTAAACTGATACATTTTGCCGTTTCTACTATAGGGTGCTTGCATGGAAGATCATAAAGTTCAAACCATCCTAAAGACACGCTCCAGAGGTCATGCAAATGCACGGAGTACAATACCAATCACCTGTTTAACTGGTTTTGATCAAAGTAATTCTTTGTACTCCGTGCATTAGCATATCTTATGGAGCGTGTCTGGAGGATGATCTGAACTCATGACCTTTCGTGCAAGTACTCTATACAAGTTTACACTTTCCCCGATACCTGACTACTATAAAAAGAACAAAACTTGTTACTTCGATTGCGAAATGGCAGCGTGGTGTAGTGGATTAGTCCTCAGACTGATAACCTTTTGACTATTGACCGATGTGAATGGTTCGAGTCCCAGTGGTGGTCTTTTTTGTAAAGTATATTAAATTGTGTTTTTTTTTTTCTTTTCTTGTTTTTTCTCATCGCAAAAGCGTGTTTTAATATAAATAATATTCAGAAATGAGTTGTTTCAAATTGTTACATCATAATCTTTCTGATTCGCTAGGATATGCCTATACTCAGCATACACAAGTTTTCCAGAAGACATTTATATGCCTATACTCAGCAAACACAAGTTTTAGAGAAAACATTTACATGTTGGGTTATATCATAAAGGGTACGAAATGTTTTAAGTTTTAATAACATTGAAAATATTTTGGAAACATGCTGCAAAACATTGTGATATTGTAAAAAAATGTATTTGTAGTGTTTTTGAGTTACGAGACAAAAACGAAATTTGACTACAGTAGAGGGCATAATTACGAAACTTGTGTAATTTAGCATAGGAGGTGTTTTCAGTGACCACTCCCTAAATAACCCAACATTTTTATCAACAATTTTATTATGATTCAAAAGGATATTATCTCCTCTTAAATCTGGTGCAATATGAACCTCATACAACATTCTGTTTTTGAGTTATGGACAAAAACGACATTTTAGAGCATTTTAGAGCCATGATTAAGAAACGTGAGTAATTTAGCATAGGGGGTGTTTCCAATGACCACTCCTAAATAAACCAAATTCTTTAGCAACAATTTTATTATGATTACAAAAGCATATAATCCATACGACTTTCAAATTTGATTTGAGACATACGAATTCCGTTTTTGAGTTATGAACAAAAACGAAATTTAGATGAAATATGTTGCATTCGGTAGAGACAATCAACGAAAAAAGTCTTGGAACGCTTGCGTGTAAATAACGGAAAACTGTCACCCCTCTCCCCGTGCAATGTTGAGAAATGACAATGTCTTCAGCGGTTCCCCAATGTGTTCCAACATTGCTTGATGGGGAGAGGGAAGGGTAAATCATTGTTGTAGATGTCATGTTTCTTCCCAAACACAATATAGGTCATTTCCATGAACATAAGAAATTCTGCACGGAATTACGACAGAGTGTGCCAAGCGTTCCAAGGACTTTTTTCGTTGGTTGTCTCTACCGAATGCAAAATATTTCATCTAAATTTCGTTTTTGTCTCATAACTCAAAAACGGAATGTCGTATGAGCTTCAAATTTCACACGATTTGAGAGTGGATTATATACTTTGCAATCATAATAAAATTGTTGATAAAGAATTTGGTTTATTTAAGGAGTGGTCATTGGAAACACCCCATATGCTAAATTACACACGTTTCACAATTATGGCTCTAAACTGCTCTAAAATGTCGTTTTTGTCCATAACTCAAAAACAAAATGTTGTATGAGCTTCATATTGCACACGACTTGAGAGGGGATTATATGCTTTGCAATCATAATAAAATTGTTGATAAAGAATTTGGTTTAGTTAAGGAGTGGTCACTGAAAACACCCCATATGCTAAATTACACACGTTTCATAATTATGGCTCTAAACTGCTCTAAAATGTCGTTTTTTGTCCATAACTCAAAAACAGAATGTTGTATGAGCTTCATATTGCACACGATTAGAGAGTAGATAATATCCTTTTGAATCATAGTAAAATTGTTGATAAAATGTTGAGTTATTTAGGAGTGGTCACTGACAACACCTCCTATGCTAAATGACACAAGTTTTGTAATTATGGTCCTCTTCTGTATGATACCGAGTCAGTTTTCGTTTTTGTCTCATAACTCAAAAACACTACAAATGCATTTTTCGTACAATATCACAATGTTTTGCAGCATGTTTTCCAAAATGTTTTTTTGAATTTTATTAAAACGTGTTGTACCCTTTATGATATAACCTAACGTATAAAATTTATGTTTTCTCTAAAACTTGTGTTTGCTGAGTATAGGCACATCCGAGCGAATCAGAAAGATTATGATGTAACAATTTGAAACAACTCATTTCTGAATATTATTTATAACAAAATACGCTTTTGCGATGAGAAAAAATAAAATAAAAGAAACAACAATTTGATACACTTAAAGAAAAATATAGACCACCATTGGGACTCGACCATGCATCAGTCAATAGCCAAAGGTTAACAGTCGGAGGACTAATCACACGCCACGCTACCATTGCACAGACAGTAACACGTTTTGTTCTTTTATAGTAGTCAGAAATAAACGGGAAAGTGTAAACTTTATAGTAGAAATGGCAAATGTATCACGTTTATTTGTTATTTATGAATGTTTTAATGCAAAAGAAAGGACATTTATCTTTTATATGAATTTGTTAACATTTTTACCATTTTGAATTGAAATAAATATATATGCGTATTTCTTTCAATTCAAAATGGTAAAGTGTTAACAAATTTCATATATGAAATCAATGTGTCATTCCTTTTGCATTAAAACATTCTCAATTGGTATAGCAAATGTAAACGAACGTGACGCTTCATGAGATGCGGCCTCAAAAACATAAAATGTCGATTTTGGACCATTTTGTCATTATGGTAAAGTGATACACTTTGCCATTTCTACTATACAAGTTTACACTTTCCCGATAACTGGCTACTATAAAAGAACAAAACTTGTTCCTTCGATTGTGAAATGGCAGCGTGGTGTAGCGGATTAGTCCTCAGACTGATAACCTTTTGACTATTGACCGATGTGGTTCGAGTCCCATTGGTGGTCTTTTTTTAAAAGTATATTCAAATGTTGTTTTCTTGTTTTCTTTTCTTTTTTTTTTTTTTCTCATCGCAAAAGCGTATTTTAATATAAATAATATTCAGAAATGAGTTGTTTATGCGTATTTATTTCAATTTAAATTGGTAAACTTAACTGTTAACAAATTTCATATATGAAACGAATGTTTCATTCCTTTTGCAATAAAACATTTTCAATTGGTATAGCAAATGTAAACCGAACGTGACGCTTCGTGAGATGCGGCCTAAGAACATAAAATGTCGATTTTGGACCATTTTGTCATTATGGTAAACTGATACATTTTGCCGTTTCTACTATAGGGTGCTTGCATGGAAGATCATAAAGTTCAAACCATCCTAAAGACACGCTCCAGAGGTCATGCAAATGCACGGAGTACAATACCAATCACCTGTTTAACTGGTTTTGATCAAAGTAATTCTTTGTACTCCGTGCATTAGCATATCTTATGGAGCGTGTCTGGAGGATGATCTGAACTCATGACCTTTCGTGCAAGTACTCTATACAAGTTTACACTTTCCCGATACCTGACTACTATAAAAAGAACAAAACTTGTTACTTCGATTGCGAAATGGCAGCGTGGTGTAGTGGATTAGTCCTCAGACTGATAACCTTTTGACTATTGACCGATGTGAATGGTTCGAGTCCCAGTGGTGGTCTTTTTTGTAAAGTATATTAAATTGTGTTTTTTTTTTCTTTTCTTGTTTTTTCTCATCGCAAAAGCGTGTTTTAATATAAATAATATTCAGAAATGAGTTGTTTCAAATTGTTACATCATAATCTTTCTGATTCGCTAGGATATGCCTATACTCAGCATACACAAGTTTTCCAGAAGACATTTATATGCCTATACTCAGCAAACACAAGTTTTAGAGAAAACATTTACATGTTGGGTTATATCATAAAGGGTACGAAATGTTTTAAGTTTTAATAACATTGAAAATATTTTGGAAACATGCTGCAAAACATTGTGATATTGTAAAAAATGTATTTGTAGTGTTTTTGAGTTACGAGACAAAAACGAAATTTGACTACAGTAGAGGGCATAATTACGAAACTTGTGTAATTTAGCATAGGAGGTGTTTTCAGTGACCTCTCCCTAAATAACCCAACATTTTTATCAACAATTTTATTATGATTCAAAAGGATATTATCTACTCTCAAATCTGGTGCAATATGAAAGTCATACAACATTCTGTTTTTGAGTTATGGACAAAAACGACATTTTAGAGCATTTTAGAGCCATAATTGAGAAACGTGAGTAATTTAGCATAGGGGGTGTTTCCAATGACCACTCCCTAAATAAACCAAATTCTTTAGCAACAATTTTATTATGATTACAAAGCATATAATCCACTCTCAAATCGTGTGCAATTTGAAGCTCATACGACATTCCGTTTTTGAGTTATGAGACAAAAACGAAATTTAGATGAAATATGTTGCATTCGGTAGAGACAAAAAAAAAAAAAGTCTTGGAACGCTTGCGTGTAAATAACGGAAAACTGTCACCCCTCTCCCCGTGCAATGTTGAGAAATGACAATGTCTTCAGCGGTTCCCCAATGTGTTCCAACATTGCTTGATGGGGAGAGGGAAGGTAAATCATTGTTGTAGATGTCATGTTTCTTCCCAAACACAATATAGGTCATTTCCATGAACATAAGAAATTCTGCACGGAATTACGACAGAGTGTGCCAAGCGTTCCAAGGACTTTTTTCGTTGGTTGTCTCTACCGAATGCAAAATATTTCATCTAAATTTCGTTTTTGTCTCATAACTCAAAAACGGAATGTCGTATGAGCTTCAAATTTCACACGATTTGAGAGTGGATTATATACTTTGCAATCATAATAAAATTGTTGATAAAGAATTTGGTTTATTTAGGAGTGGTCATTGGAAACACCCCATATGCTAAATTACACACGTTTCACAATTATGGCTCTAAACTGCTCTAAAATGTCGTTTTTGTCCATAACTCAAAAACAAAATGTTGTATGAGCTTCATATTGCACACGACTTGAGAGGGGATTATATGCTTTGCAATCATAATAAAATTGTTGATAAAGAATTTGGTTTAGTTAAGGAGTGGTCACTGAAAACACCCCATATGCTAAATTACACACGTTTCATAATTATGGCTCTAAACTGCTCTAAAATGTCGTTTTTGTCCATAACTCAAAAACAGAATGTTGTATGAGCTTCATATTGCACACGATTAGAGAGTAGATAATATCCTTTTGAATCATAGTAAAATTGTTGATAAAATGTTGAGTTATTTAGGAGTGGTCACTGACAACACCTCCTATGCTAAATGACACAAGTTTTGTAATTATGGTCCTCTTCTGTATGATACCGAGTCAGTTTTCGTTTTTGTCTCATAACTCAAAAACACTACAAATGCATTTTTCGTACAATATCACAATGTTTTGCAGCATGTTTTCCAAAATGTTTTTTTGTATTTTATTAAAACGTGTTGTACCCTTTATGATATAACCTAACGTATAAAATTTATGTTTTCTCTAAAACTTGTGTTTGCTGAGTATAGGCACATCCGAGCGAATCAGAAAGATTATGATGTAACAATTTGAAACAACTCATTTCTGAATATTATTTATAACAAAATACGCTTTTGCGATGAGAAAAAAATAAAATAAAAAGAAACAACAATTTGATACACTTAAAGAAAAATATAGACCACCATTGGGACTCGAACCATGCACATCAGTCAATAGCCAAAAGGTTAACAGTCGGAGGACTAATCCGCTACGCCACGCTACCATTGCACAGACGAAGTAACAAGTTTTGTTCTTTTATAGTAGTCAGTTATCGGGGAAAGTGTAAACTTGTATAGTAGAAATGGCAAAGTGTATCACTTTACCATAATGTCCAAAAGAAATGCCGCATCTCAAAGCGTCACGTTCGTTTACATTTGCTATACCAATTGAGAATGTTTTAATGCAAAAGAAAGGACATCTTAATCTCTTATATGAAATTTGTTAACACTTTACCATTTTGAATTGAAATAAATATATATGCGTATTTCTTTCAATTCAAAATGGTAAAGTGTTAACAAATTTCATATATGAAATCAATGTGTCATTCCTTTTGCATTAAAACATTCTCAATTGGTATAGCAAATGTAAACGAACGTGACGCTTCATGAGATGCGGCCTCAAAAACATAAAATGTCGATTTTGGACCATTTTTTTCATTATGGTAAGTGATACACTTTGCCATTTCTACTATACAAGTTTACACTTTCCCCGATAACTGGCTACTATAAAAGAACAAAACTTGTTACTTCGATTGTGAAATGGCAGCGTGGTGTAGCGGATTAGTCCTCAGACTGATAACCTTTTGACTATTGACCGATGTGGTTCGAGTCCCATTGGTGGTCTTTTTTAAAAGTATATTCAAATGTTGTTTTCTTGTTTTCTTTTCTTGTTTTTTTTTTTCTCATCGCAAAAGCGTATTTTAATATAAATAATATTCAGAAATGAGTTGTTTATGCGTATTTATTTCAATTTAAATTGGTAAACTTAACTGTTAACAAATTTCATATATGAAACGAATGTTTCATTCCTTTTGCAATAAAACATTTTCAATTGGTATAGCAAATGTAAACCGAACGTGACGCTTCGTGAGATGCGGCCTAAGAACATAAAATGTCGATTTTGGACCATTTTGTCATTATGGTAAACTGATACATTTTGCCGTTTCTACTATAGGGTGCTTGCATGGAAGATCATAAAGTTCAAACCATCCTAAAGACACGCTCCAGAGGTCATGCAAATGCACGGAGTACAATACCAATCACCTGTTTAACTGGTTTTGATCAAAGTAATTCTTTGTACTCCGTGCATTAGCATATCTTATGGAGCGTGTCTGGAGGATGATCTGAACTCATGACCTTTCGTGCAAGTACTCTATACAAGTTTACACTTTCCCCGATACCTGACTACTATAAAAAGAACAAAACTTGTTACTTCGATTGCGAAATGGCAGCGTGGTGTAGTGGATTAGTCCTCAGACTGATAACCTTTTGACTATTGACCGATGTGAATGGTTCGAGTCCCAGTGGTGGTCTTTTTTGTAAAGTATATTAAATTGTGTTTTTTTTTTTCTTTTCTTGTTTTTTCTCATCGCAAAAGCGTGTTTTAATATAAATAATATTCAGAAATGAGTTGTTTCAAATTGTTACATCATAATCTTTCTGATTCGCTAGGATATGCCTATACTCAGCATACACAAGTTTTCCAGAAGACATTTATATGCCTATACTCAGCAAACACAAGTTTTAGAGAAAACATTTACATGTTGGGTTATATCATAAAGGGTACGAAATGTTTTAAGTTTTAATAACATTGAAAATATTTTGGAAACATGCTGCAAAACATTGTGATATTGTAAAAAATGTATTTGTAGTGTTTTTGAGTTACGAGACAAAAACGAAATTTGACTACAGTAGAGGGCATAATTACGAAACTTGTGTAATTTAGCATAGGAGGTGTTTTCAGTGACCACTCCCTAAATAACCCAACATTTTTATCAACAATTTTATTATGATTCAAAAGGATATTATCTACTCTCAAATCTGGTGCAATATGAAAGTCATACAACATTCTGTTTTTGAGTTATGGACAAAAACGACATTTTAGAGCATTTTAGAGCCATAATTGAGAAACGTGAGTAATTTAGCATAGGGGTGTTTCAATGACCACTCCCTAAATAAACCAAATTCTTTAGCAACAATTTTATTATGATTACAAAGCATATAATCCACTCTCAAATCGTGTGCAATTTGAAGCTCATACGACATTCCGTTTTTGAGTTATGAGACAAAAACGAAATTTAGATGAAATATGTTGCATTCGGTAGAGACAATCAACGAAAAAAGTCTTGGAACGCTTGCGTGTAAATAACGGAAAACTGTCACCCCCTCTCCCCCGTGCAATGTTGAGAAATGACAATGTCTTCAGCGGTTCCCCAATGTGTTCCAACATTGCTTGATGGGGAGGGGGAAGGGTAAATCATTGTTGTAGATGTCATGTTTCTTCCCAAACACAATATAGGTCATTTCCATGAACATAAGAAATTCTGCACGGAATTACGACAGAGTGTGCCAAGCGTTCCAAGGACTTTTTTCGTTGGTTGTCTCTACCGAATGCAAAATATTTCATCTAAATTTCGTTTTTGTCTCATAACTCAAAAACGGAATGTCGTATGAGCTTCAAATTTCACACGATTTGAGAGTGGATTATATACTTTGCAATCATAATAAAATTGTTGATAAAGAATTTTTTTTATTTAGTTAGTGGTCATTGGAAACACCCCATATGCTAAATTACACACGTTTCACAATTATGGCTCTAAACTGCTCTAAAATGTCGTTTTTGTCCATAACTCAAAAACAAAATGTTGTATGAGCTTCATATTGCACACGACTTGAGAGGGGATTATATGCTTTGCAATCATAATAAAATTGTTGATAAAGAATTTGGTTTAGTTAAGGAGTGGTCACTGAAAACACCCCATATGCTAAATTACACACGTTTCATAATTATGGCTCTAAACTGCTCTAAAATGTCGTTTTTGTCCATAACTCAAAAACAGAATGTTGTATGAGCTTCATATTGCACACGATTAGAGAGTAGATAATATCCTTTTGAATCATAGTAAAATTGTTGATAAAATGTTGAGTTATTTAGGGAGTGGTCACTGACAACACCTCCTATGCTAAATGACACAAGTTTTGTAATTATGGTCCTCTTCTGTATGATACCGAGTCAGTTTTCGTTTTTGTCTCATAACTCAAAAACACTACAAATGCATTTTTCGTACAATATCACAATGTTTTGCAGCATGTTTTCCAAAATGTTTTTTTGAATTTTATTAAAACGTGTTGTACCCTTTATGATATAACCTAACGTATAAAATTTATGTTTTCTCTAAAACTTGTGTTTGCTGAGTATAGGCACATCCGAGCGAATCAGAAAGATTATGATGTAACAATTTGAAACAACTCATTTCTGAATATTATTTATAACAAAATACGCTTTTGCGATGAGTAAAAAATAAAATAAAAAAGAAACAACAATTTGATACACTTAAAGAAAAAATATAGACCACCATTGGGACTCGAACCATGCACATCAGTCAATAGCCAAAGGTTAACAGTCGGAGGACTAATCCACTACGCCACGCTACCATTGCACAGACGAAGTAACACGTTTTGTTCTTTTATAGTAGTAGTCAGGATCCGGGAAAGTGTAAACTTATAGTAGAAATGGTAGAAATGAAAAAAATGGTCCAAAAAAGCAAATCATTTTATTTGTTATAAAATTGAGAATATTTAATGCAAAAGAAAGGACATCATTTTATGTTTATGAAATTTTTAACACTTTTACCATTTTGAATTGAAATAAATATATATGCGTATTTCTTTCAATTCAAAATGGTAAAGTGTTAACAAATTTCATATATGAAATCAATGTGTCATTCCTTTTGCATTAAAACATTCTCAATTGGTATAGCAAATGTAAACGAACGTGACGCTTCATGAGATGCGGCCTCAAAAACATAAAATGTCGATTTTGGACCATTTTGTCATTATGGTAAAGTGATACACTTTGCCATTTCTACTATACAAGTTTACACTTTCCCCGATAACTGGCTACTATAAAAGAACAAAACTTGTTACTTCGATTGTGAAATGGCAGCGTGGTGTAGCGGATTAGTCCTCAGACTGATAACCTTTTGACTATTGACCGATGTGGTTCGAGTCCCATTGGTGGTCTTTTTTAAAAGTATATTCAAATGTTGTTTTCTTGTTTTCTTTTCTTGTTTTTTTTTTTCTCATCGCAAAAGCGTATTTTAATATAAATAATATTCAGAAATGAGTTGTTTATGCGTATTTATTTCAATTTAAATTGGTAAACTTAACTGTTAACAAATTTCATATATGAAACGAATGTTTCATTCCTTTTGCAATAAAACATTTTCAATTGGTATAGCAAATGTAAACCGAACGTGACGCTTCGTGAGATGCGGCCTAAGAACATAAAATGTCGATTTTGGACCATTTTGTCATTATGGTAAACTGATACATTTTGCCGTTTCTACTATAGGGTGCTTGCATGGAAGATCATAAAGTTCAAACCATCCTAAAGACACGCTCCAGAGGTCATGCAAATGCACGGAGTACAATACCAATCACCTGTTTAACTGGTTTTGATCAAAGTAATTCTTTGTACTCCGTGCATTAGCATATCTTATGGAGCGTGTCTGGAGGATGATCTGAACTCATGACCTTTCGTGCAAGTACTCTATACAAGTGTACACTTTCCCCGATACCTGACTACTATAAAAAGAACAAAACTTGTTACTTCGATTGCGAAATGGCAGCGTGGTGTAGTGGATTAGTCCTCAGACTGATAACCTTTTGACTATTGACCGATGTGAATGGTTCGAGTCCCAGTGGTGGTCTTTTTGTAAAGTATATTAAATTGTGTTTTTTTTTTTTCTTTTCTTGTTTTTCTCATCGCAAAAGCGTGTTTTAATATAAATAATATTCAGAAATGAGTTGTTTCAAATTGTTACATCATAATCTTTCTGATTCGCTAGGATATGCCTATACTCAGCATACACAAGTTTTCCAGAAGACATTTATATGCCTATACTCAGCAAACACAAGTTTTAGAGAAAACATTTACATGTTGGGTTATATCATAAAGGGTACGAAATGTTTTAAGTTTTAATAACATTGAAAATATTTTGGAAACATGCTGCAAAACATTGTGATATTGTAAAAAATGTATTTGTAGTGTTTTTGAGTTACGAGACAAAAACGAAATTTGACTACAGTAGAGGGCATAATTACGAAACTTGTGTAATTTAGCATAGGAGGTGTTTTCAGTGACCACTCCCTAAATAACCCAATTTTTATCAACAATTTTATTATGATTCAAAAGGATATTATCTACTCTCAAATCTGGTGCAATATGAAAGTCATACAACATTCTGTTTTTGAGTTATGGACAAAAACGACATTTTAGAGCATTTTAGAGCCATAATTGAGAAACGTGAGTAATTTAGCATAGGGGGTGTTTCCAATGACCACTCCCTAAATAAACCAAATTCTTTAGCAACAATTTTATTATGATTACAAAGCATATAATCCACTCTCAAATCGTGTGCAATTTGAAGCTCATACGACATTCCGTTTTTGAGTTATGAGACAAAAACGAAATTTAGATGAAATATGTTGCATTCGGTAGAGACAAAAAAAAAAAAAGTCTTGGAACGCTTGCGTGTAAATAACGGAAAACTGTCACCCCTCTCCCCGTGCAATGTTGAGAAATGACAATGTCTTCAGCGGTTCCCCAATGTGTTCCAACATTGCTTGATGGGGAGAGGGAAGGGTAAATCATTGTTGTAGATGTCATGTTTCTTCCCAAACACAATATAGGTCATTTCCATGAACATAAGAAATTCTGCACGGAATTACGACAGAGTGTGCCAAGCGTTCCAAGGACTTTTTTCGTTGGTTGTCTCTACCGAATGCAAAATATTTCATCTAAATTTCGTTTTTGTCTCATAACTCAAAAACGGAATGTCGTATGAGCTTCAAATTTCACACGATTTGAGAGTGGATTATATACTTTGCAATCATAATAAAATTGTTGATAAAGAATTTGGTTTATTTAGGAGTGGTCATTGGAAACACCCCATATGCTAAATTACACACGTTTCACAATTATGGCTCTAAACTGCTCTAAAATGTCGTTTTTGTCCATAACTCAAAAAACAAAATGTTGTATGAGCTTCATATTGCACACGACTTGAGAGGGGATTATATGCTTTGCAATCATAATAAAATTGTTGATAAAGAATTTGGTTTAGTTAAGGAGTGGTCACTGAAAACACCCCATATGCTAAATTACACACGTTTCATAATTATGGCTCTAAACTGCTCTAAAATGTCGTTTTTGTCCATAACTCAAAAACAGAATGTTGTATGAGCTTCATATTGCACACGATTAGAGAGTAGATAATATCCTTTTGAATCATAGTAAAATTGTTGATAAAATGTTGAGTTATTTAGGGAGTGGTCACTGACAACACCTCCTATGCTAAATGACACAAGTTTTGTAATTATGGTCCTCTTCTGTATGATACCGAGTCAGTTTTCGTTTTTGTCTCATAACTCAAAAACACTACAAATGCATTTTTCGTACAATATCACAATGTTTTGCAGCATGTTTTCCAAAATGTTTTTTGAATTTTATTAAAACGTGTTGTACCCTTTATGATATAACCTAACGTATAAAATTTATGTTTTCTCTAAAACTTGTGTTTGCTGAGTATAGGCACATCCGAGCGAATCAGAAAGATTATGATGTAACAATTTGAAACAACTCATTTCTGAATATTATTTATAACAAAATACGCTTTTTGCGATGAGAAAAAATAAAATAAAAAAGAAACAACAATTTGATACACTTAAAGAAAAAAATATAGACCACCATTGGGACTCGAACCATGCACATCAGTCAATAGCCAAAAGGTTAACAGTCGGAGGACTAATCCACTACGCCACGCTACCATTGCACAGACGAAGTAACACGTTTGTTCTTTTATAGTAGTCAAGATCCGGGAAAGTGTAAACTTAGTATAGTAGAAATGGCAAAGTGTATCACTTTACCATAATGAAAAAATGGTCCAAAATCGACATTTTATGTTTTTGAGGCCGCATTGAAGCGTCACGTTCGTTTACATTGCTATACCAATTGAGAATGTTTTAATGCAAAAGAAAGGACACCTTAATCACTTATATGAAATTTGTTAACACTTTACCATTTTGAATTGAAATAAATATATATGCGTATTTCTTTCAATTCAAAATGGTAAAGTGTTAACAAATTTCATATATGAAATCAATGTGTCATTCCTTTTGCATTAAAACATTCTCAATTGGTATAGCAAATGTAAACGAACGTGACGCTTCATGAGATGCGGCCTCAAAAACATAAAATGTCGATTTTGGACCATTTTGTCATTATGGTAAAGTGATACACTTTGCCATTTCTACTATACAAGTTTACACTTTCCCGATAACTGGCTACTATAAAAGAACAAAACTTGTTACTTGATTGTGAAATGGCAG